>NC_088234.1:31173218-31395718 GCF_036934945.1 Oncorhynchus masou masou | reverse complement strand
CCGTCCTCCCCTCAGCAGCCTCAACTGCTATACAGATACTGTGTTTGTTTGTTTTTTAACTCAAATTCTATGTGACAACATCATTGGTGTCAGAATACTTGATACACTGACTAAATAACTCTGGCTACGATTTATCTCAACCGGCTCACAGCGGGGACGTGATCCCACAACCTTAATCCATATACCTACTTCTTCTCTATATTGCACCAGATGCTATCTATCCTAGCGCACACCATATGAATCCACACGTTCATATCCTTCAGCAGCATAAATCATTTTTATTGGCCCTTTGCAGGTCTGCTAGAGAGAGAGAGGTGGAGGAGAGAGAGAGATAGTGAGAGAGGAAGATAGAACGAAAGGGGAGTCAGTGAAGGAGGGCAAGAGAGAGTGAGAAAGAGGGGGGTGTCAGAGAGATAGGGAGAGAGAGGAAATGAGAAAGAGAGAGCAAGTAAGACAATGGAGTCAGAGTGTGAGAGTGTGAGGAAAATAGAGAGAGAGATAAAGAGAGAGAATTGAGTCAGCTGAGATTTAGCATGAGAGTGTGACTGGCTCAAC
Source organism: Oncorhynchus masou masou (assembly GCF_036934945.1). NCBI lineage: Eukaryota > Metazoa > Chordata > Actinopteri > Salmoniformes > Salmonidae > Oncorhynchus > Oncorhynchus masou. Next base: position 31,395,163 of record NC_088234.1, on the reverse strand, counting down.
GCCCACACTATGAAGACACAGAGACGAGGACCAGCCCCCCCATCAGTTTTTCCATTCTTTCTTTATTTTAATGATCATCCGAGGACCTCCAGCTAGTCCAGCATTGAATATAGGAAGCGTAATGTTTCCCAGAATGCTTTACAGCTGAACACAGTAAAAAAAATACACAAGTGCAAGTACGTTACGAGGGAGAGAAAAAAAGAGAGAGAACGAGAGAGAGAGAGAGATAGAAAAAAGCGATGGAATCAAGCTATTGCTATCGATGCTTGTTGACATGTTCACTTTTGTTTAACAAGTTGACCTCTAACCTCATACTGTATTCATATTATTATGAATACTTTCAGGCATGATTTAATGTTTCCTTTCAGGGCTTACCTTGTAATCCTCATGTCTCTGTCCGTTGCATTTCGACATCCACATCATCATTCCGAGAGTTTTGGAAAATTCATCTGTGTGAGCTCACAACCGAAGCAATGTGATAAAAATTCAAATGAAACGCTAACAAAGCAAATCAGCATATTTGATTTTAAATCAAGCGACGTCAATCATTTACCAGACTTTCTCTGTCGACACAATCTCTCTCTCTCTCTGTCTTTCCTCGCCCCTCTCTCTCTCTCTCTCGCTCTCGTCAGGTATAAAATTATAATTTTCAATGGACAGGGACCGTCTCTCGAGCTTAATAAAGGGAACGTAAGCCACCAATTTAAGCAATTAGGACTAAGTCATGAGCGCCTCATCTAGAAATCGCCTCACTTGACGGCCTGAGCGTCTACTGCCAAGAGACAGATTGGGGTATGTTCGCCAACCTCCGTCTTGCTCCCGACCAGACCGGACTTTGTCATGTTGTGATCACAACAAGATGGGCTGTGACATGTGATTATGAACTACTGCATAACGGGTTTGTCAGCTCATATCACTTTGATATGTTTGTATATTTGTCACTCAAAGACAGGACTGGATCGTTTGAAGGGAGCACTGAGGAGAATGTTTAGAGTGGAATCATCTCGAAATAATTTGGATTGCCAAGCTGAAATAGCCACATTAATGAGGAGGGGAAATTATGTTTTGTTCTAAGACATGATGAATCATTATGAGAGAGTATTTTATCTGTGGTTTGAGCTTTGGGAGACTGAGTGTGAGGAAAGAAACAAGACGATCAAACAAGTAGAAGTGGACTAGGTTATTCAGCAGATTCTTGGAGTGCATCTCAGCTAACATCCCAGGGATTTGTGTGGAATATGTTGTGTTGAAACCTCCTGAAACAGCTGGACAGACAGTCAGATAGAGAATCATACAGAGAAAGAGAGAAGGAGGGGAAGATTTCTGACTTTCGGACAGAGACTATCAGACAGACTTTCAGATGGACACAAACAGGCATAAAAAATGTAATTTGCCCTCTAACCCAGCATGTGCTTCTCTCCTTCTCTCCTCTTTCAAGCCGCGGCATCGATAAGATCACAATCAGTAATAGCAGATCCTCTTGATGAATCGAAGCCACAGTGCATCACAAGACAAGGGCCACACATTATTTTGCATGGCTGGTGTGTGGGTGCGAGGTTGAGTTCCGGCCATGAGGAGACTTTGCGGCCCTTCATGGCAGCCTGTCCTAGGAAGGGGCACAAGCCAGAGAGCATGACAAATGGATGGGACGTGGACGGGATATGGAGTCCAGGGAGAGAGGCTAGCGCTGGGCTTCAAAAGGCTTGATGGCCCTCCTTTTCTCTTTTGCCCTCCACTCAAAGCTCCCTCATCACATGACTGTCTGTGATTGGTCCCAAAGCCATGATCAGAGCATTTCTGTTTTGGTGCCAAAAGGACGCTTTTTTTTTTACAAGCTTTTGATAAAGAGATAAAGTAATGTTGGCGTTTTTGTCTCTTGACAAATCTTGACGGTTCATATTCAGTTTACATATTCAGTTTGTATTATCTATACAGTCATGACATGTTGTATGTAAAAGTAAGTTACTTGATATGGTAACATATATAATGTTAAAGTGAAACCAGAAATGCCTTTCTATGTCTCGGTCACAACGTGAGAATTTATTGCCTTCATTATGGCTTTAATGAGGTTTTATTGTTTGTTTAGGCAATCTAAAACTTGATAAGAAATCAAGCTTTTGATGGAGTAGTGTCACGCCCTGGTCGAAGTATATTGTGTTTGTCTTCATTTATTTGGTCAGGCCAGGGTGTGACATGGGTTTTTTGTATGTGGTGTGTTTGTATTGGGATTGTAGCTTAGTGGGGTGTTCTAGTTAAGTCTATGGCTGTCTGAAGTGGTTCAGGCCAGGGTGTGACATGGGTTTTTTTTTGGTCCGATCCTTGCTACACCTCTTCGTCAGAGGAGGAGTTAGAAGAAAACCGTAACAGAATCACCCACCACAACAGGACCAAGCGGCGTGGTAACGGACAGCAGCAACAGCGGCCAAAGACACAGGACTCTTGGACATGGGAGGAAATCCTCGACGGGAGAGGACCCTGGGCTAAACCAGGGGAGCGTAGCCGCCCCAAGGAGCAGCAGGAGAAGAGGCAACAGGAGCAACTCAAAGAGGAATGGACATGGGAGGACAAACTGGAAGGTAAAAGACCCTGGGTTCAGCCTGGAGAATATCGCCGCCCCAAGGAAGAACTGGAGGCGACGAAAGCAGAGAGGCGATGGTATGAAGAGGCAGCACGGCGACGCGGATGGAAGCCCGAGAGTCAGCCCCAAAAATTTCTTGGGGGCGGGGGCTCACAGGGAGTATGGCGACGCTAGGTAGGAGACCTACGCCAACTTCCTGTGGTTACCGGGGGGCTAGAGAGACCGGGCAGGCACCGTGTTATGCTGTGGTGCGCACGGTGTCCCCAGTGCGGGTGCATAGCCCGGTGCGGTATATTCCAGCACCTCGTATCGGCCGGGCTAGAGTGAGCGTCGAGCCAAATGCCATGAAGCCGGCTCTACGCATCTGGTCCCCAGTGCGTCTCCTTGGGCCAGCTTACATGGCACCAGCCTTGCGCACGGTGTCCCCGGTTTGCCTACATAGCCCAGTGCGGGCTATTCCACCTCGCCGCACTGGCAGAGTGACCGGGAGTATTCAACCAGGTAAGGTTGGGCAGGGTCGGTGCTCAAGAGCTCTAGTGCGCCTCTACCCTGTACCACCTCCACACACCAGCCCTCCGGTGGCAGATCCCCGCACCAGGCTTCCTGTGCGTGTCCTCAGCCCAGTACCACCAGTGCCAGCACCACACATCAGGCCTACACCAGTGCCAGCACCACACATCAGGCCTACAGTGCGCCTCACCTCTCCTGCGCTGCCGGAGTCTCCCGCCTGTTCAGCGCAGCCAGAGCCTTTCTCCTCTCCTGCACTGCCGGAGTCTCCCGCCTGTTCAGCGCAGCCAGAGCCTTCCTCCTCTCCTGCGCTGACAGAGACTTCCTCCTCTCCTGCACTGCCGGAGTCTCCCGCCTGTTTGGCGCTGCCAGAGCTGCCAGCCTGCATGGAGCAGCCAGAGCTGTCAGTCTGCATGGAGCAGCCAGAGCTGTCAGTCTGCATGGAGCAGCCAGAGCTGCCAGTCTGCATGGAGCAGCCAGAGCTGCTAGTCTGCATGGAGCAGCCAGAGCTGCCAGTCTGCATGGAGCAGCCAAAGCTGTCAGTCTGCATGGAGCAGCCAGAGCTGTCGGTCTGCCTGGAGCAGCCAGAGCTGTCGGTCTGCCTGGAGCAGCCAGAGCTGCCAGTCTGCATGGAGCAGAGCAGCCAGAGCTGTCAGTCTGCATGGAGCAGCCAGAGCTGTCGGTCTGCATGGAGCAGCTAGAGCTGCCAGTCTGCAAGGAGCTGCCAGTCTGCATGGAGCTGCCAGAGCTGCCAGTCTGCATGGAGCTGCCAGAGCTGCCAGTCTGCATGGAGCTGCCAGAACTGCCAGTCTGTAAGAAGCCGCCAGAGCTGCCAGTCTACAAGAAGCCGCCAGAGCTGCCAGTCTGCATGGAGCAGTCAGAGCATTCAGTCAGCATGGAGCAGCCAGAGCTGCCAGTCAGCATGGAACAGCCAGAGCCGCCAGTCAGCATGGAGCAGCCAGATCCGTCAGTCTGCCAGGATCCGCCAGTCGGCCAGACTCTTCCAGATCCGCCAGTCGGCCAGACTCTTCCAGATCCGCCAGTTGGCCAGACTCTTCCAGATCCGCCAGTCGGCCAGACTCTTCCAGATCCGCCAGTCAGCCAGACTCTTCCAGATCCGCCAGTCAGCCAGACTCTTCCAGATCCGCCAGTCAGCCAGGATCCGCCAGTCAGCCAGACTCTTCCGGATCCGCCAGTCAGCCAGGATCCGCCAGTCAGCCAGACGCTTCCAGATCCGCCAGTCAGCCAGACTCTTCCAGATCCGCCAGTCAGCCAGGATCTGCCAGATCCAACCACCTGCCTAAGCTTCCTCTCAGTGCTGAGCTTCCTCTCAGTGCTGAGCTTCCTCTCAGTCCCGAGCTACCCCTCAGTCCCGAGCTGCCCCTCAGTCCCGAGCTGCCCCTCAGTCCAGTGGGGTTCTGGACGCGAGGAGGAGGGACTAAGACTTTGATAGAGTGGGGTCCACGTCCCGCGCCGGAGCCGCCACCATGGACAGACGCCCACCCGGACCCTCCCCTATGGTTTTTGGTGTGTGTCCGGGAGTCCGCACCTTAGCGGGGGGTGTTCTGTCATGCCCTAGTCGAAGTATATTGTGTTTGTCTTCATTTATTTGGTCAGGCCAGGGTGTGACATGGGCTTTTTGTATGTGGTGTGTTTGTATTGGGATTGTAGCTTAGTGGGGTGTTCTAGATAAGTCTATGGCTGTCTGAAGTGGTTCTCAATCAGAGGCAGGTGTTTATCGTTGTCTCTGATTGGGAACCATATTTAGGCAGCCATATTCTTTGAGTGTTTCATGGGTGATTGTCCTTAGTGTCCTATGTCCTTGTTCTGTGTTAGTTTACACAAGTATAGGCTGTTTCGGTTTTCGTTACGTTCATTACGTTTATTGTTTTGTAGTGTTTGTGTTTAGTGTGTTTGTCATTAAACATGAATCATAATCACGCCACATTTTGGTCCGATCCTTGCTACACCTCTTCGTCAGAGGAGGAGTTTGAAGAAAACCGTAACAAGTAGATATCATAACATTCTGGCATGTGTCTCATAAACAATTGCTTAGTTATGTAACAGAAATCACATGTACCATAAATATATATATTTTATTCTTACCCGCATCGGAAATTAGAATTACACCATTAACAAAACATCAAAAATCACCAAGTCCAAGTCCTAGATATTGAACCTGCGACCACATTATTTTTGAATCACCCCGGTGGAGCAGTGAAAGTTGTACATGGCAGATTGTAAACTCATTTCATATGAGGGAAACAGTTGAATAAAAAGTCTATGAGTGTGGGTCTCTCTGGCTCTGTGTGCTGTGACTGCCACAGCATCTTTTAGAGTTCAGTCCTTGCCTTGGGCCGCTGCTTCGTCTGATTACGAAAAACAGTTCAGTTGTTCACGAGTTCTGAAATACAGTATGTATCATGCATTATATCATGAAAACAAGAGACTTTCTCTTGGAATATGTTAAATCCTTAAAAAAGACTATGAATGATTTTTTTTGTTGCTTAAACTAAAACTTGCTGTATTTTGCAATTACAGTGAAGGAACTTTAATTGATTTTGGTCCACATTTCTAAATACTAGAATGAGGCTACTGTGTACCATGAACTGGTTCTCTGGCATATACATATTACACCAGTAAATGGCAAGGCTGTGACGTTTGAGAACTTTCTATATTCCGTAAAGAGGTTGTCCAATCTTCTAAGACCAGACTCTGTAGTAGGCCACCAAAATAGCTATAAGAAAATGATGACGCGTCTCATAATATCAGCCATTCACAATTAAAGCAGATGCGCATTTGGCATAAATCATTTTTTTTTGCCAGAGACCACATCATGTTTGTTTTCCCCCTCCGGGACAAATTGACCTCTCCTTTCCAGATGAACTTTTTTTTTTCGTTCTCTAAGAATGAATGACATTGAAGGGGAAAATGGGAGGATGCAACCCTGGCTGAATCCCAAATGTCCCCCTATTCCATATATAGTACACTACTTTTGATGGGCAATGGTAAAAAAAAAGTTCACTATATAGGGAATACGGTGCCAGTACCCACTGGGCACACACTGGTTGAAGCAACATTGTTTCCACATCATTTCAATTAAATTACATTGAACCAACGTGGCATACACATTGAACTGACGTCTGTGCCCAGTGGGTTGGTATGCAGCCCCTTTAGCCTACCATAAACAACAACTACTCAGTCACAGTGAGATAACAATGCAAGTTGATTTTCACGGTGATCGTGGGATAATGAAACATTAATTAGACCAATGACACAGCGATTCCCGAACAGGGGAATATCATGAATTACATCGGAGAGGACTCACTGCTGCTGCCACAGTCTGTATGAGAAGTCCATATCAAAGATAACTTGAGGAACAATAAGAGCCAAACCTAAGGGTGGATTCTTTGATCAGTTTGTACTCAGAAGAAGGTATTGTGACACAAATGTTCTCTTTTCAAAATTTTTATTTGGATTGCTTTTTCAACGTATGTAATGTACAGACTGTGAATGCTTTGAAGGCATCTGCAATAAGCTTTGTGAGCTGTCTATTCGCCTTACTGCAGTTTCCCTGAACTAGCAAATAACGTCGGACAAGCTTGGTAGAAAGTCTGACAGGTTTGGTCCCCTGGTATGATGTAAAATATACAAAATGGAATTCGGAACACTATGTTGATTTGTGTTAGCAACTACATTCATGCTATAGCAATGGTGACTCAGTAAGTGATGTGAATGGGCAGTATCCTTATTGGACGGTCTGTTACTGCAGATATACTTTTACTGTAAGTGACAGCCATTTTCCTGTCTTCAGGGTACTTGGAAACCATGAGTCAATACATACTTCCACATTGTGTTTGGGTAAATCTTTAATGAGATCTTTTGACCCCTTGTGATGCATATGCCAAAAATCAAGATTTATTTGATTCCCCTTTTGATTATAGGCAGCCTTATTTCTCCAAACCTCGACACAAATGATTTTTGTTTGTTGTCAGGATGTGGTGGAAATATTATCTATCAAATCTTGAGATGCAGTATTGTGTTCAATGAGGACCCGGTCCAATGTTTTGGGAGGTTTTTCATTGTAGCGAGGGCTTGTACAGGATCCTTGCTCAAATCTAAACCAGACATGAGATCAAGGAGGAGAAAGGAAAAAAATGTCATAACAGTGAAGGTTTTCCAACAAAAGTAAATCTCTCCACTTTGTGTAAATTCTCATGGGATATTCATATCCAGTCAACTAAGCTCAAACAACTGGTTCAGTTTGGGTTAGTGCCGTTTATTCTACAATGAGCTACTGGGACAAGGTTGGTTCAGTCACTTAGCTTGAGCCCTGTAGCATTTAGTCCACAGGATGTAGCTTGGTACATGGTATAAACAAAGTGTCAGACACCATAGCAACAACTAACATTTCAACAACATTTCTGTTAAGAATTAGCATGAGAAAAAAACAAAAACATTTTTGGAGCTGTCCCACAAATGACAAAATCCCAATGCAACCCATGGACAAAGCCAACACTTTGAAACTCATAAAACCTTTGCATATTTTGTTGCTTGTTGCAATTGATAAATGCTATTGTGTTGGAGATAACGTTTGAATGGGTAGCATTACTCTGTCAGCTGAAGCATTTTTTTTTATGGGTGGGGGGGACAAAGTCTTAGCCAAATGAACTTTTGTCAAACCCCGACCCTTGATTCCTTACGCCTACATCTCTGCTACACACGCACGCGCACACACACACACACACACACACACACACACACACACACACACACACACACACACACACACACACACACACACACACACACACACACACACACACACACACACACACACACACACACACACACACACACACACACACACACAGTATGAGCCTGCCAAGTGAGCTGCACCAAGGCCCTGACCCCCCTGGCTCTCCATCTCTCTGGCGGACAACCGGGGCCCCCAGAGAGACAGGAAGTGGCCTGGTGATTAGGAGAGGGGGCCTGTCGCGGGGGTCAGACATCCCTCTGACCTCCTGTCCCATTCCTGCCAGCCACCCTGCGGATTCTGGAGAGACCCCGGAAATGTTTGTTGGAGGATCCACGCCCCAGACTAGATAGCAAGGACTGTTATTTGATGAGCTGTAGGAGCTACAGTAGGGGGAGGGAATGTAAAGTAGTGAAGAGTGTTTGTTATGGGTAGAGAGATATAGGGGAATGAGTGGGTGAGGAGGGAGGAGGAGAGAGAAGGAGAGAGGAGTGAGTGAGCGAATGAGTGAGCTAGAGGGCTAGATAGCTAGAGAGCCAGTGAGGAAACGGAATAGAAAGTCATTCAGCGGGAGAGCTTTTGAAACACAGGTGCCTTATTTGTCTGCCGATAAAGACCCTTCTGAATGAGCAAACCTGTGAATGAGTGTCTATTTGAGCTATTGAGAGCAAGATAAATGAGTATGGGTGGGAATGAATGAATGGATGAGAGAGAGAGCGAAGGAGTGTTTGTAAAAAGAGTGAAGTTGCCAATGAAGGAGTACTCCATGGGGTGGCTCACGGAGACTGTAGTTCCAGCTGTTGGGGAGAGTGGGGAGGAGGGAGGAGGAGGACAAGAGAAAAGGAGAAGGACAAGGCAGAGGGAGGAGGAGCAGAAGGGAGGGAGAGGGTGGTGAGAGAGTAAAGATTGAAAGGGAAGGAGACGGAGAGGAATAGAAGAGACAGCAGAATGTGGCAGAGAGGTGGGGAATAGAGAGGGGGCAATAGAGAGGGAGAGAGAGAGCAGAGGGAGGGGGAGTGGAAGTGTAGGAGTAGTGAGGGACTTGAGGGGACAGAGAGAGAGGAGGCGGCAGAGAGAAGGGGGGGGCAGTTTGGTTTTTAGGCAGCCCGTCTCAGACAATGTGACATGGCACACGCTATTAATTCTGGATCAGCAGAGCCCCTGCCCAGCCATCTGCTCAGGGTCACGGCGTTTGTTGGGGTCGGCGTCGCACTCCCCCCCCCCTCCCATTGTCTCCCCCCTTTTTAACCCCCGCCTGGCAGACACCCGGCCGGACCCCAAGCCCAATCTCCATAAACAATGCAGGCAACCTGCTCCTGAGGCGAGGACTGGGCCCACACAGAACAATGGTCTGTCAGGTGACAAGGGCCTCTCAGAGTTAATATACATTACAAAATACGTTGGTTTTTTTTTACGTCAGGCTCACTCGCATGGTTGAATTTGAGCTTGGTGTTCGTTTGTCTGTTCGTTCGGACGTTTGTTTTGTTTCGTCCTGCCCCCCCTCTTCCTCTAACCGTGGCAGGGTGGTGCTGTTTGAGAGCTTTTTTGTGAAAAGAAAAAAAAGTAAGAAAAGGAAGGAAGGAAGGAGCAGACAGAGAGGGATGCCTCTCTTCTACATTTGTTTCGCTCTCTTTCTCATTAAATTATGGTACATTTTCACCCATTTCAAAACAATGAATTTATGGCCAAAGATTTAAATATATTCTTCTTCCATGGACTTCTAAGACAGTTGGCAAACCAATATTAATTAATAGTTAAAAGATTTAAATGTTTGATCTCGAAAACAAATAAAGCCTTTTTAAGTGAGGAGTTGCGTGAGAGCAGCTTGCAGCTAAAGATTTGGGATCTTTAATCGAAGTTTGGAGGGGGGGACACAAGGTTGGGATTAAAGCCTTAGCTAAAACAAAGAGAAGATCAGACGTCCTTAGGAGAGCTATCTACACTATATATACAAAAGTATGTAAGTAAACAAAAATATGTAAGTACCTTCAAATTTGTGAATTTGGCTATTTCAGCCATTGGCAGTAGAATGGCCTTACTGAAGAGATAGGGACTTTCAATGTGGCACCATCATAGGATGCCACTTTTTCAAGAAGTCAGTTGGCCAAAATCTGCCCTGCTAGAGCTGCCCCGGTCAACTATGTGTGCTTTATTGTGAAATGGAAACATCTACGAGCAACAATGTCTCAGGCGCGAAGTGGTAGGCCACACAAGTGCACAGAACGGGACGGCCGATGCTGAAGCGCGTAACGTGTAAAAATCATCTGTCCTTGGTTGTAACACTCACTATCAAGTTCCAAACTGCCCCGGAAAGCAACATTAGCACAATAACTATTCGTCTGGAGCTTCATGAAATGGGTTTCCATGGAAGAGTACCCGCACACAAGCTTAAGATCACAATGCGCAATGCCAAGCATCAGCTGGAGTGGTGTAAAGCTCACCGCCATTGGACTCGGGAACAGTGGAAATGTGTTCTCTGGAGTTATGAATCCTGCTTCATCATCTGGCATTTTGACGGTAGAATCTGGCTGTTTTCCATGGTTCGGGCTAGGCCCCTTAGTTCCAGTGAAGGGATATCGTAATGCTAAAGCATATTCTAGATGATTCTATGCTTCCAACTTTGCGCCAAGACAATTCCCCAGTGCACAAAGCAAGGTCCATACATAAATGGTTTGTCGAGATCAGTGTGGAAGAACTTGACCGGCCAGCACAGAGCACTGACCTCAATCCCATCGAACACCTTTGTGATGAATTGGAACACCGAATGTGAGCCATCAGAGCCTGGCCTCACTAACACTCTTGTGGCTGAATGGAAGCAAGTTCCCCCAGCAATGTTCCAACATCTAGTGGAAAGCCTTCCCAGAAGAGTGGAGGCTGTTATAGCAGCAATGTTCTAACATCTTGTGGAAAGCCTTCCCAGAAGAGTGGAGGCTGTTATAGCAGCAAAGGGGGGACCAACTCCATATTAACGCCCATGAATTTGGAATGAGATGTTCGATGAGCTGGTGTCCACATACTTTTGGTCATGTCGTGTACGTGTCAACATTTGCCCAAGGGTATTGTGGATTTCCTCTTTTTCTCTCTTCTTCCATTCTTCAAAACACATTTTTTCCCTCCATCTTTGTTTTATTGAATAATAATAATAGAGATTAGCCACAAAGAGTGAGCACTCCAAATGTTATGTCGAATGTCAGATATTTCATCAATGTTTTGAATTGTTTATTTGTTTATTTAATGGGGCGGGTTGATAGGCTGGGGTTTAAGCCCTTTTTAAATCCCTATAATCTGCTCTCCATCACGACTGGAGGGCAAAACAAACAAATCGGATCCCCCTCTGTCCCGTAGTCACGAACCAGTCCCTAGAGTGTTACGGCTTTCATTGTGGGAAGGAGGACCAAAATGCGGCGTGTAGATTACGATTCATGTTTAATGACAAACACACTAAACACAACAAAAAAATGAGCGTATCGAAAACCGAAACAGCCTATACTTGTGTAAACTAACACAGAACAAGGACATCAGGACACTAAGGACAATCACCCACGAAACACTCAAAGAATATGGCTGCCTAAATATGGTTCCCAATCAGAGACAACGATAAACACCTGCCTTTGATTGAGAACCACTTCAGACAGCCATAGACTTATCTAGAACACCCCACTAAGCTACAATCCCTATACAAAACACACCACATACAAAAATCCATGCCACACCCTGGCCTGACCAAATAAATCAAGACAAACACAAAATACTTCGACCAGGGCGTGACATAGAGGGAGATCTCCAAAACCTTCCAGACCGCCATTATTGACGTGAGCAATGAGCATCTCTCTCCCTGTGTAAAGACCACCATTAATATACTGTACACATATACATTACAGATTCCATTCAGTCTCTTTCCTGGAGCTTTGCGTTCCACCTGATTCAATGAATGTTGACATAATAAAGTAACAATGGTCCCAGACATTAACCTCTTAAATCCAGCTCACGTCTAACAGCCGAGACGAGGCGGTTTTAGTCTCTAGTAATCAATGGAAAGTGATTTTGTTGAGAGTGATTTTGACACTAACTATTATTATATTGATATATACTGATATATATATATATAAACGCAACAAGGAAAAATTTCAACAATTTTATTGAGTTACAGTTCATATAAGGAAATTAGTACATTTATCTAAATTCCTTAGGCCCTAATCTATGGATTTCACATGACTGGGCAGGGGAGCAGCCTTGGGTGGGCCTGGGAGGGCATAGGCCCACCCACTGGGGAACCAGGTCCAGCTAATCAGAATTCGTTTTTCCCCACAAAAGGGCTTATTACAGACAGAAATACTCCTCAGTTTTATCAGCTGTCGGGTGGCTGGTCTCAGATGATCCCGCAGGTGAAGAAGCCAGATGTGGAGGTCCTGGGCTGGTTGGACGTACTGCCAAAATCTCTAAAACGATGTTGGAGCCGGTTTATGGTAGAGAAATTAACATTCATTAGCAACAGCTCTGGGTGACATTCCTTCAGTTAGAATGCCAATTGCATGTTCCTTCAAAACTTGAGACATCTGTGCACATTTTTATTTGGACTTTTATTGTCCCCAGCACAAGGTGCACCATGCTGTTTAATCTGCTTCTTGATATGCCATACCTGTCTGGTGGATTGATTATTTTAGCAAAGAATAAATGTTCACTAACAGGTATGTAAACAAGTTTGTGCACCAAATTAGAGAGAAATAAGCTTTATGTGCATCTGGAAAACTCTGAGACAAGAAAAAAAAAACACCGACTACAAATGTTACACAAATTTCAACGAGGCCGGGTGGAAAAATGTTACCGTTTAATCTCCAACCACAAAAACTAACAATGAACTTGTCTTTGCTTAGTATCCTAGAACAACTTACAGAGGCACCTCTGAGTGTCTGGTTTAGGTTTGAGGAGAAACTACACCTCTGCCATAACTGCCTGTCCTCTCTAGTACCAATCTCTCAGTCTTCTCCTCTTTATCCATTTAAAGAAAAACGATTACCTTTAAAGAAAAAAAATATTCCAGTCTCTCCTTCTCTTTCCCTCATTTCATTTGGTTTCATTTTTGGACCGTCTTCTTCCTTCTCTGCGGGTTAGCGTCTGACTCTTGAGTGTGATTGGGTGAGATGAGTGATGGGCCAATAGGGTGATGTCATGGATGTTCTAGCAACGGGTGACCTCATTGGTCCAAACCACAGTGACTTCATGGCATCCAAGTGTCAGGGAACAGCCTATGCCCCTCTGAGGTTAGTTAACAAGCTCATCCACATCATTTGTGGAATGGATTTGTGTGACAAGCTCCTTTCTTCTCTCCGCTGGCTATCTCTGTGATTGTTTGTGGGGAAGTTGGTCAAGATAGAAGGAGTGGAAAGGAAAGGTTGGGAGAGAGATATGGGACTCAAGTTTCTCGAAAGAGAGAGAGGGAGAGGAAGATAAATGTGCCTTACAAGAGGGAGGGGGAGAGAGAAGGGAGAGGAGAGGAGGGGGGGGGGGCAAAGGCCAGTTAACCATAACATGGAAAAAGTGACATGACCATCCAAAATGTGCCAGAACACTGATAAAACACTGACTTTCTCCATTCTCCTTCTATTTTAGCCTGGTTCCACTTAATGAAGTTTAAAGCCCAGTTCCTGAGCTGGCTCCTGTTTAGCCTTATTGGGTAGCAGAGTGGAAACCCTAGTGTTTAACCAGGTTACTCTATAGCAAGCATCCCAAATTGCAGCATACACACAAACTGTGGAGCAGACTTATGGCTGCCTGACCCCATTGTGTTGTGTATGTGTCATACAGACAGGAGAAGACATGCATGCAGACTCACACTTACAGCCACACACACATGAACACATGATCGCACACCCACGCATGCGCACACACCCACACACACACGAGCAGCCGCGCACGCACATATGCACACACACGCGCGCGAACACACACACACACACACACACTAGGGCAGTCAATCTGGACTCGAGGCCAAACTGCCAGGCAGGCAGGAAAGTGCAGGAAGCCACAGGAGGAGTGTCTGGGCATACTGCCAGTCACCCAGAGCCCCAACCACCACACAGCCCCAGGCAATGCCTGCACCGTACTGCTGCTGCCCACTGCCCACCGGGTGGGCACACCAGACCACCACTGCCTTGATAAACCTGGATATTGACAGGGAGAGGGAGAGCAGTGAGTGGTGTCTGAGCGAAGGTTAAGAGAAAAGGAGGATAGAGAGACAGGAGAGAACTGAAATTGCCAAAGAAACACAGAGGGAGAAGGGAGATTGACAATAGGAAGAGAGTGATGAAGAAAGAGATAAACCGACACAGAGGATACTGAAAAGGGGAGAGAAACGAAAGCACAGAGAGAGCGAGAGAGAGAATGAGAGAGAGTGCGGGGGGGAGGGGGGTAGAATTTTAAAGAATGTTTGGCAAAGAGCTGTGTGTACCTTCAACAAGGTAATTGGCATTTCCTCAACAGCACAAGGGTAAAGTGTACCCTTCTGTTCTCGTGTAGCACTGGCTTCAGTTACCCCCTTGGCCTATCCTTTCTATGCTACGGTCAGGAAAAAGGAGGGAGGAAGAGAGATGGAGAGGGGGGGTGGAAGTGAGGGTGAAAGAGAGAGGTAGCAATAGACACTTTTCAACCAAAAGAAAGAGAGAGACAGGGACACAAAGGGAAGGGGAAAGGGGGATACCTAGTCAGTTGTCCAACTGAATGTATTCCACTGAAATGTGTCTCCGTATTTAAACCCAACCCCTCTGAATCAGAGAGGTGCGGGGGGGCTGCCTTAAATCGACATCCACGTCTTCGGCGCCCGGGTACACAGAGAAAGAGAGAGAGAGAGACACATACACAGACAGAGAGAAAGCAAGAGAGAGGCAGAGAGAGCGAGAAAAAAGACAGAAAGGGAGAGCAGGAGTGAAAGAGAATGCGCGAGCCTGTTTCAGAGAGAGGTATAGGGTTTTCCACATCTTGTTTTCCTGACTTATCTGTTCTAGTCCTACGTCCGCTCCCCCTCTCCCTTTCTTTCTCTCTCCTTCCCTGTCTCTCTCTCCCTCTGTTCCCCCCCCCCTCTCTGTCAGGACCCATCGCCGCCCCGCCACAGATCACACTAACGTATCATAGGAGATAAAGAGTTTGGAAAACAGAGCTCCTTTTTCCTCTGGCTATTCCCAAAACAGCATTCGGGTTACACTGCGACGGTCCAGAGAGCCATTCCTCAGCGCTCCGACGAGTTTACTTGGGCGAAGGCTCTCTCCTCAAAAACGCTCCGCCATTACGCCAGCGCTCTTAATCTCTGTTATTCTAGCTCCACTCTCGATTCAGCAGTCTCATCCAAATATTATTGGAGGCAACAATAATAAATGTTGCAATAAATATGTGGATTACATTTATCAATGCATACCAAGTCCCCATTTCTCACTAGATCAGGTGACGGGGTATCTTAAATAGAATGGACATGACAATGTAATCATGTAGTAGGACATGTTAACCTATACACACATATGGATTACATACAGTACACGCAAAATATGCATCGATACTATATATTGGTTATGCAAACATTATTTACGAAATCGAAATAGTGAATTATCCACTGTAGATCAACAGGAGGTGTGTGACATTGCATAGAATCTTATGCTTTTTTTGGTCAAAAGTTTTAAAAAAATAAATACAATTTAAGCAGTCATTCAGCAGTAGACCTCCACAGTATTTACCATGTCATTCAAACATACATTCCAGATGTATGGAGCGGGCAAGACAACATTATGCATACAGAAGGTCTCCACAAGCCACAAACACAAGGTCCTTTTCCTTCTAACCCTCTTCTCTCTTCCAATGAAAACCACCCTATCTTGTACCTCAGCCTCTGTCCAAATGATTCATTCTGCATCCATCCATGTGAAAACATTCAAACAAAGGGTAAATGGGATTTAAAACAGTGCATGGTTTTTCCAACCACACAACCATTCATACCCACACGCGCACACGTGCATGCGCAAATGCACACGCGCACACACACACACACACACACACACACACACACACACACACACACACACACACACACACACACACACACACTGCTCATGTTCGCAGCAGATTGCCATTCCTCCATTTCTTTATGATATCTTATATCAATGTGCGCGCGCATGCACACTCACACACGCACGCACGCACACACACAGCCCCAGCGAGCCCAAAGGCAATACGCCACCACAGGCAGGCGGCCGCGTTCCAAACCAAACCAGCGATGACATCATACCCCGCTCTCCTTCCTGCTATCCCCCCACGCCATCATTCCCCAAACAATGGGCCCCATCCAACATCCACCGTTAACCCCCCTGTCACCCTGTAATTACAGGGCAATCTCAGCCATGCCAGGGGGCAGAGAGAAGCAGAGAGCTCTACTTCTGGTCTGGTCCCGTGCCCGCCTGGGATTCCACACAGAAACATGTGGTTAGTGTTTCTTTCTCTGAATGGAGCAGCAGGGGAGGAAGGCAGGAGGGAGAGAGGGAGAGAGAGAGAGAGAGAGAGAGAGAGACCACAGACCACTCAGGTTCAGAGCCTCGAAGGAAGACGGCTTGAAAGCTCAGGTGGGATATTTCCTTTCCATTCAGTGAGGAAATGTCCTTTTCTGTTATAGGGCCAGTATAGTATACTGTATATGATATGGCTTCACGCTTTGTGAATGCTTCCATAGAAAGGTATAATGACGCTATGAGAATGAAGTTAGCAATGCCCACTCTTATTGAAATTTCATGCAGTATATCATGGCTTCGAAGTCTGTTGCTCTACCGACTGAGCTACCCTGGCTCTTCGACATAATTGGTCACAAAAGCCTGATCAAACAATGCTGCTAGATGACATCCGAAGCTGTTTGAAAACAGTTGCTGAATGTAAACGTGTCATTTTGATGGGTCAGATCCTTCTGGTCTGGAAAGCCTACTAAACCCACTGCTGTGGCTGCTGTCAGAGTAAGATCCTTCACCGCTCACTGTGGCCGCTCGGCCAGTATGCATAATAAGAAGAAGGATTCCTCATCGGGCCAGGGAGGCCAAGAGCGGACAGCCTGTGTTCCGTCAACAGTTCCAAAATTCCATTACTTTCCCAGAATCCTTGCTTCAAGCCAAGTCATATATTCTGTTGTCATCCACAGGGTTCTAATGAAAACCCACGGGAAACAGAAAAAGTGTGTGCGTGTGCATTCGCACGTGCGCGTGTCTGTGTGTGTGCGCCCGAGCGTCTGCATGTGTCAGTGCGTGTGTATATGTGCATGTGTCTGTGGTGCAGGCATGGTGGCTTCGACAGAAATAGACATGGTATATGATTCACCGTCAATATTAAACATCCGCTTAACATCCGCTCGTTTCATTATATTCTGTCAGTGGTATGTAAGAAAGCGTAGTTTGAGTTATTAAATTAGCCAATAATCTGTGCTCACCACTAATAATAGGATACGTTGTTGGACATAGAACCTTGAAAAGAAAGAGACCGATGCACCATGAATCACCGACAACTGGTTCAGTCCAATTTCAACAAAGTCTTCCGTAACATATCATCCAAAAGCACCATTGATGGAGATAATTTCGCCCCCATTTATCCCCTGCTGCATTAACTAATGTGTTGTTGTCAAATCCATGCGCAACATTATTGTGGCTTTAGTGTGGAGCTCTTTAAGGGTCGTCTGGAGGCTTTCCTTGTTTCTTTTTATACTTAGTTCCTGCGACCTCGGAAAAAGAACGCCCTTGCCAGGAAATATGAATAAAAATCAGCTGAATGCATATAAAGCTGCTTTTAAAGAGCTTTCCACAGTGTGTAATGTGGGCTATCGCTTTGATACGTTGTGGAATTATTTTCACAAATGAAAGTGTCATGTCTTAATGCGCCTAGTAAATCACAACTCTTTTTCTTTCCTTTTTTTTGCGAGCATCCAAGAATGTCCAGGACTGGCATGACTGCCTACAGCTCTGGCCCATGGTACCGAGGGGCCCAAGACAACAGTCCCCCATGCTGCTAAATGTATGTTGGATATAAAAGTTCTAATGGAACTGTGTTAAAATGGAACAGTGCAAAGCAGTTTGATTGACAGCCAAGCCGTGCACAGCCTGATACATCAGTACTGTGACGGTGTGCATGTAGGACAAGGGACTGGACTACTTCAATCTGCTATGTTCTGACTGAGATTATATTCATGCAGAAAACTTCAGACTTAGACGTTTGTAAAGCGGTAATATTCTGTGGAGATGTGGGAAAGAGTTAGGTAAATACACATCATCTGCAAACAAAGCCTCAATAGGTTGTGCTGAATTTCACCGAGGCCAAATGGTATACATTTGACACATTTCAAGACGCTGGGCAGCGTTTAAGACCCCTAATGTCCCTCTACGCCTCCCTCTTCACATCCCTCATTCACCAACTGCGTGGAGAGCCTAGGAACCCAGCACCTCCCACTTAAGCCTACACAATTCAGCCTTAAACGTGCCATCATCTTCCTTCAAGGACTCCTCTGAGTTTCTCTGAGCTTAACCCATAGAATTCCATAGAATTGAGAAGGTCATACAGTACATAAGCCGAGAACCCGTTTAACACGATTAAGGGGTTGCTGAGTCTTGCTGCTCTCGCTGCACCTCAAATTTGTCTGTTTTTGTAATCAGGCTGAAAGAGAGAAAGGGTTCTTGTGTGTGCGGGGTTGTTGTTATTGTGTGGAGGACACACTGAGCATGCTAATGGGATAGACTGGTCAGCACTGAAGAGGTCAGCTGTTGGGACTTGGAGAAAAGTGAAAAGGCACCTTTTATTGTGCTCAGACACAGAGAAACGTACACACTCACACAGGTGCACACACACACACACACACACGCACACACACACACACACACACATGCTGCACACGCACACCAGACGTACACACTACACCATGTTTCCACAGACCTCAGTACCTTTGTACACGTGTCTAATCATTTCAAAAAGACCTCAAAACACACACAAACAAAACCAATAAGAAAAGGGAGAAACCATGAATACGTCATTCACATTTCATATAGTCTGCCCATGCACACTGCTTCAATTAAAGTTTTGCTGAAATAAACAGAATACAGATCTCCACAATCATTGCAGCAATACCTCCACAACTGAGCAGTGGAGAGCTGGAACCCAACACTGACCATAATTATGTATTGTAGTTCGGCGCCAAACATTTTTGAACATTGTTCAACACAACCACACACACACAACGACCATGATGGCCTTCCAGTAAGTCCAACATTATTGTTTAGTTTTGAGTTTCTGTTGTCATCCACAGGGCTCTGATGAAAACCCACGAGAAACAGAAAACACGCGTGTGTGTGTGTGTGTGTGGTGTTTTTGCGTGCGTGTTTGTGTTTCTGTGTGTGCATTACTGTGTGTTCCAATATCCTTTTCTCTCTCTCTTTCTCTCTGGGCAATGAGATGGAGTAATGTTAGCTAGCTGTTAGCTCACCCCAGACCACACTGTCTGTCACTTGGCCTGTGAGACTGCCTGCTGGGATGTTCTTTTTCCAGACATTGCTAAATACTTACGTTATCTGTTTCCACAGAGTTGAGGCCTGGTAACCCAAGAATGTGGCCCAGTGCTACAGTACATTGTTTTTGAGGGCAAGAAGTGGCTGGAGAACAGAAATTCAGCTGGAGACCATGGTTAATTGATAGTGTGTGTGTTTGTGTACGCACGAGTGCGTACGTGCTCTGTGTTCTGTGACACATAGACATGTCACCACAATTGTCCTCACAATAACGGAAACATGGATACATGTGTCCCTTTTTAATCCTGAAGATCTCACACAGTGACAACAAAGTGTCCACAGACAGTAGAGCTGTAAAAGTCATCCCAATTTGATTTAAAAACTTCACACTCAACACAAGCAACATGGTTCAAAGCTTGCTCTGGCTTTCATTATTGACTTTTGGAACTATTTACAGTTGTTTGTTTCTTCTAAATTCCCTTGTATCCACTAATTTAGCTACCTCAGTTAATTTCCATGCATGACAAATTCCCTATTAGAAACTAAGTAGTATACTATATTCCATTCCATTCCATTCCTCCCCCTCCTAAACCTAAAATCACTCCTGCTGTTACTGAATCCCTCCAGCTTGTCTGTCTGTCAACCCTGGTTCCCATTGCAATTAGAGAGGAAACATTTACCGGTGCACAATTACCGATGACTTGAAACAGCTAACAACAACTCAAATTGAATTGTCACCGCCGCGTTCGGAAAATAAATCAATGGGTGTGGGTTGATTTGTGTGATGGATTGAGTGCTTGGTGATCAAACTGTTGCAGAGAGACCCTGTGTGGCCGTTGTAGGTTGTGGTGGGGTCGTGACCTCTATTCAGAAGGCTGTACGTTGAAGGGTGCCCGTCTACATAGTCCACTGAATGGGACAGAGACCATATAAAGAAGACCGGACACACCAGGAGGATGATATAGGCCAGTACATGATGCATAGGCTTATTCTACAACTGTCAAGTGTAGGTGGCCTAAAAGTGAGAGAGGTTTGAATTGCTAGGGACCTCATGATATGATATCACGATACTTAGGTGCCGATAAGATACGCATTCTGATTCAAACGATTCAATACTGTGATTTTACTGTGATTCCATTGTCCAAACATATTGGTGCTGGTACAGCCAATTAGGGCAAAGATAATATACTGATATTGTCAAAACGATACAAAAATAATATCCCAACATGTTACTGTATCGATTCTTTCCCCCATCACTATGTCTAGCCTACAAAGCCTAGGACACTGTATTATGTGTCTTTCTGTTTGGTGTGCCCCGGGGGGGAGTGATGCGTCCCCTCAAGAATGTGGTTCTCTTCCTCTCCCCGCACTCTCTCCGATTTCCCCACGGGTCGCCTTATTTCACTCACACGGTCAAGGAGAAACCGTTGGAGGAATCTGGAAAACACCAGCAGGGAATGAGAAGAATTTCTGCTTTTCATTTTTCCCTTTCTTTTCATTTTTCATCCTTTCTCTTTTGGAAGGGGCTGCAATCACTGGGCTCTCAAGTTCTTTTTTTTTCTGAAAGGTGACCAACAATAACAACATCTCATAAACAATGGGGTTTGTTGATTGGGGTTGACAGGGAGGGTGAGTGTTATTGGCCTTGGCAGTGGGTTTTTGTTGGCAGCAGGCACAGCTGAAAATTGTAGACATACTGTAGGCTACATTTTAGTGTGGACTGGACTGCCTATAACTTAGAAATGTATGGAGGTAATCAAATCCCATACGTTTTCTAGACTCCCTTTCTTTCTCTCTCATTTCATTTCTAAAATATTCTGCAGGGACTTTCATCCCTCCTGGATTTGAATTGGAAAGTTACGGTCAGTGAAACGTCACAAGTTCACATAGGCCATGATGCTTTTGTGCATGAGATCTGAAATATTTCCCACTGATCTCATTCTCACACAACTTTCAGTGATGAAGCAACATTGGCCCATTCTACAAAATGGGCCTTCTACTCTGGCATGGTGGAGTGTGTGGGAGTTTGATGTGGGCCGAGGTTTGAGATCTGCAGGTGTTCAAGTGTGGGCGCATTCCTGTTGCCGTAGTTACAGTGCTTTCTTCGCACTGCACTTTTGTCTAGTTTGTGCTTGGCCCAAGTTTCACTTCATCATTCGTTTTTTCAGTTAGTTCTTAAGCCAGTGCCCCTGTCCCTAAGATATAGTGCAGGTGACGTGAACATGTATCACTAGAAATGTATTGAAAATTATAAACTGGGTGATTTGAGCACTGAATGCTGATTGGCTGACAGCCATGGTATATCAGACCATATATGACAAAAAATGTATTTTCACTGCTCTAATGGTAGCCAGTTTATAAAAGCAATAAGACACCTCAGAGGATTGTGGTATATTGCCAATATACCATGGCTAAGGGCTGTATCCAGGCACTTCGCATTACGTCATGCATAAGAACATCTGTGGTATATAAGCCATATACCACACCTCCTCATACCTTATTGCTTAAATATGCCCCGAAGAATAAAACACATATTGGTTTTCTTTGAAAGCAATACACCTAGGTAGATTATAGGCCTACGAGGCACATAAGACAACCTCTGTCACTGTCTGAGCAAAGAGGGACACCTTGTGGACATCATTTGTATCACATTCAATGCACTCCAAGACAAGTGGACCATTGGTCTAAGTGCTTTCAATGTTATTCACAGAATAAAGTAAGCATCCATCCCACCCAGGCACACATGTAGCATTCACTCACACAAACACACCGCAACTGGGATTCAGCATCTTCAATAGACAGTCTTCATCACCATCAGTGTCTTCTTTTCCCATAGCTATTTATCTGTTATTTTACCAGGTAAGATGACTGAGAACACGTTCTCATTTGCAGCAACAACCTGGGGAATAGTTACATGGGAGAGGAGGGGGATGAATGAGCCAATTGTTAACTAGGGATTATTAGGTGACCATGATGGTTTGAGGGCCGGATTGGGAATTTAGCCAGGACACCAGGGTCTTGCGATAAGTGCCATGGGATCTTTAATGACCTCAGAGAGTCAGGACATCCGTTTAACATCCCATCCAAAAGACAGCACCCTACACAGGGCAGTGTCCCCAATCACTGGGATATTTTTTCAGACCAGAGGAAAGAGTGCCTCCTACTGGCCCTCCAACACCACTTCCAGCAGCATCTGGTCTCCCATCCAAGAACTGACCAGGACAAACCCTGCTTAGTTTCAGAAGCAAGCCAGCAGTGGTGTGCAGGGTGGTATGCTGCTGGCATAAGCATACCTGCTCGTATATATGAGTAATTATATAGCAAACCAACCTGCAACAGGACAGTAGACACTATTCAACCATGTGTGGAGCCAGTGGGTAAGAAGTGTGGTCAAGTCCAACACTTAAAAACGCTCCAGTGCATTAGTCCTAATAGTGTTAGCTGGGACAGAAGCCTGCACACCGAGGGGTCTCCAGCAACAGGGTTGGTTACCAACGCCCTACATGCCGTGACAAGTCAGGAAAGTCTGATACCTACTAATCCTAGTATAGGCAGGCTTACTATACTTAATAGCACAGATAGTCTCTTGTTATTGTTGTGTTGGCCATTAGACCACATAAATGCAGTGTTGATCTGGGCCTGGACTCAGAGCCCAGGGTCTTGGTCCATTGGAAATAATCTCTGAAACACAAATAAACCTTCAGCCCATAAAAACTTGTTGTGTAGATCTGGAAGTATTGGATAGGTGTAAGCAATATGCTGCTAGCTCTATCTTGACCTCTAATAGACGAGGTGGGATTAAGGAAATGCTGTGTTGTGGTCTGTTGTTTTTTTATTTTAAATTGGTATGTGTACACACTGTTAGTTTTTTTTGCTAGACAAGCTTACTGGAGCTCTGATTTTGACTCTTCAAGACACTGTTATCTCTGAAATAACAGTTACAGGTAGCTAGGTATAAGTGCAGGTAAATGTAATATAAAATCACTTTGCCCTGTTAAACACCCAAAATATGCATCACCCATCTAGCTAGCTAGCGTTAGCTAAACAATCACCAGCTGATTGTTTTGTGAATAGAACTCGTATGCATCGCATACAGATTTGTTTTTTTCTATGTATGCATGTATGTATGTATGTGTCCGTCCGTCTGTACCTACCCATTTCTGATGATCCATTGATCTTATCCAAGAACTAGAAAACTGGAACATTTCTGATTTTCTTAGTTCCGACTAGCATGTGAACTCGGCAGATGTCTTGATGGCTGTGTCGCAAGCTACATGCAAAAAAAAACTTTAACAAATCGTTAGGATCAATAAGTGTAGAGCATACACCCATGTCCATATTTGGCATTGGGTTGGCAGCCATATTGGATTTTGTATCCGGTTATGTCTCTGGAACCATGACCGCGTTATATCTCTGAATGGCATTTTTGTAGGGTTTTTGGATAATAGCCAAAAATAAGATGTGTGGTAAACACAGGCTTAGGAGATCTTGTATGTTTTGTTCTATGAGATACACTTCATCAGCTAACATCACTTTTTGTGAATTTTGAAAAATGTATGTAATAACAAAAAAAACATAAATCACATAAAGGCTTCATAATTCATAAAGATCATGTTAACTGACTGCTATTATCTCATAGAACAACATTTATAAGATCTCCCAAGCCTGTGTTAACCTCATACTTTGTATTCAGGGTTTATTCCAAAAGCTTATTCTTTCCCCATTCATTTTCCCATATGAATGGCTGAATGAACCAGTGTTAAACTATTTCTGTGTTTTAGGACTACAAGCTGGCCAGCTCTATAGTCCCCCATGTCATAATATCCATAAAGCTTAGTGGTCAAACACACCATACATTTTTCACATAGTGAATTTTACAAACACTTCAAATTAAGAATGTGTTTGGTTTGGTGTAAGTTTACCTTTGCTTGACATTTTGTAATTCTCTCTTGGACAAGGTGAGTTATATCAATATATTCGCCACAATTTACTCTCAAAATTCAAAAAACAGAGAAGACCTCAGCAAGACTACAAATTCCTGCAGGCTGCTCCTGCACGTCATCACTTGCAGATTGATCAGAGACCTGTGCCCAATCCATGATCAATCAATCAGATGTATTTATAAAGCCCGTCTTACATCAGCTGATGTCTCCAAGTGCTGTACAGAAACCCAGCCTAAAACACCAAACAGCAAGCAATGCAGTTGTAGAAACACAGTGACTAGGAAACACTCCATAGAAAGGCAAGAACCTAGGAAGAAGCCCAGAGAGGAACCAGACTATGAGGGGTGGCCAGTGCTCTTCTGGCTGTGCCGGGTGGAGATTATAACAGAACATGGCCAAGATGTTCATAGATGACCAGCAGGGTCAAATAATAATAATAACAGTGGTTGTTGAGGGTGCAACAGGTCAGAACCTCAGGAGTAAATGGCAGCTGGCTTTTCATAGCCGATCACTCAGAGTAACTCTACCACTCCTGCTGTCTCTAGAGAGTTGAAAACAGCAGGTCTGGGACAGGTAGCACGTCCGGTGAACAGATCAGGGTTCCCTAGCCGCAAGCAGAACAGTTGAAACTAGAGCAGCAGCACGGTCAGGTGGACTGGGAGACAGCAAGGAGTCGTCAGGCCAGGTAATCCTGAGGCATGGTCCTAGGGCTCAGGTCCTCTGAGAGAGAGAAAGAATGAACAAAAATTAGATAGAGCAAACTTAAATTCACACAAGACACCGGATAAGACAGGATAAATACTCCAGACATAACAGACTGACCCTAGCCCCCCCGACACATAATCTACTGCAGCATAAATACTGGCGGCTGAGACAGGAGGGGTCGGGAGACACAGTGGCCCGGTCCGACATTACCCCCGGACAGGGCCAAACAGGCAGGATATAACCCCACCCACTTTGCCAAAGCACAGCCCCACACCACTAGAAGTATATCTTCAACCACCAACTTACCATCCTGAGACAAGGCCGAGTATAGCCCACAAAGATCTCCACCACGGCACAACCCAAGGGGAGGCACAAACCCAGACAGGAATATCACGTCAGTGACTCAACCCACTCAAATGATGCACCCCTCACAGGGCACGTGGATGAATCCACGTGCTGTATGGAAATAAATTGATTAGTGTTTAACTTCATCCGTCTTAACTAGCCACTGACTACTCTTTAACGAGCTAGTTAGCAGAGCAATAGATCAATAATTATTTTGTATTACCTAGTGTAGATAATTGTTTGTACAGTATGTCGATTTTGTTGTCTCTTTCAGACCTTATGGCATTTTTGAAGGATCAGCATAAGAGCATTAAAAGTGGAGAAGGCCACTACAGGTCTGGCGATGTGGAAAAGTGCATCTATAGCAAGGGGCAACTTAGCAGTTTGGTCAGGGCCCCCCAAAAAGTTTATCCTGTGTTGGTGAATGTAGCTATTAAGTTAAGTTTGAGCATCTTAACAATACAATGTGTTCTATACAGCTGTCAACATTCTACAATTATATAATCTAATGAGTGATAACTCAGTTCTAGAATTGAAAAATAAATATATTGACATTCAGAATTGACTTTGTTTAGACATCCAGCCAGTATTGTAATTACATGACCAAAGACAAATCTTCAAAGGCACAGTATTTATTTATTCGTAGTGGTACATGCATTCACACAATATTTATTTATAGGATCCTTCCCACTATATGATTGATATGTTAAGTGATAAAATCCCAAGTTATCAATGAAAAATGTATGGAAAAACTGCACTTGTCTTCATGTGAAAATGTGTTTATTAAACATTTCACAGCTGTAATGTCATCAATAAAATCAAACTTTATTTATACAGCACATTTCTTACAACAAATGCATTTCAAGGTGTTCAAAGTCATGCATTGAAAGGCATGTGTCACTTAACATCCTCCCTGTTGGCAGGTCTCTATAGGTGTCCAGGAGATTCTCTCTACATGCGAATACCTCTGTGGAGCTCATAAGTGTAGCCATGCAGCCTATTTTGCAGTTCACAATATCGGCCGCAAGGATGTGGAATGTGAGTGGAGGAAGCCAGCCGTGCCCAACCAGGTGCAGTAGGTGGAGGACTGTACCCGACCTAAAACTACAAAATCTGTCCAGAAAGCCCACAGAGGAGGATCTTCAGTGGCTAAGGAACAGACTCCGGGCAGGTTCATTGAAATGCCATGTCTCCTTGAACCTGAGCCAGAACAACCGCTACCCTCCCTGTAATCCCTGTATGTACCAGACATTCTTAAAAAACAAGGGCACCTGGGGCATGCAGGCATCCTGGCTGGCATGTGGCTGTCGGGGGAGTATTAGGCTTTTTGGTAGGTAACAGTTGGACAGTGCACCAACCCCAACTGGAACACCATGGGGAGAGGGAGGTTGACGGCCAGCAATTATGGAGCAGTGGTTAATTAAGGCCAAGCGCTTTCTCCATCGCTGCTAAAAAGGGTCTTCAGATCATAGTCATTGGATGGGGTTTTGTCTGTAAAGTAGGACATAAATAACGATGAGGTGGGCATCAAGGTATTAAAATTTGCTACAGGGAAGGATGCGCAGGAGTCAGCGCTTTGGGTCACAGGGTCTGGGGTCCTGGGTGCCTCGCCGGACGGTCTGGCGTGCACCACAGCACAGAGGTCAAGTGTCCATATGGTGCAAGGGACCTTACCATTGAAGAGGCAGTGAAGTCAAAGGATTTCCATATCAAGGAGGGAGGGTTTTTACCTTCTCTGTGAAGACCATCCTTACTGGCACTAGATCCAAGGTCAACGTCACATATCTGGAAGGGGCACCTGCTCCTTTGTTGTGTGAACCACCAAAGTCTCCATCACCACCCCCATCCAGTGTGAAGACCTCTGACGGACTCGTATGGCTTTATAATGCATTTTGTCATGGGCACAGTGGGAATTTATATCTGTGATGTTTAAATGACGTCTTACCCTGAGAGTGAGGGAGAGGGTACATCACTTCCAGCAGATCTCCTTGCTGAGGGTGGTGCTGATCATATGCACGGCTTCTCGTGTGGTGAGCCTGACGTTCCGCATGTCACGCCTCGTGTCTAAAACATGGGGAAAAGTGGACATAAAGTCAAAATGTCACTGGATCTACAAATTCAATGTTTTACATAATATTGTATCATATTTGATGAGTTTCTGACCTGCCAGTCCACAGGCTTGATGTGCTATAGTCATCACAACTGGACGCTTGTGATCAGATCACACTGGCACAGGATGTCCATTCTTTTTTTTTCTTTTTTCTTTTTTACCTTTATTTTACTAGGCAAGTCAGTTAAGAACAAATTCTTATTTTCAATGACGGCCTAGGAACAGTGGTTAACTGCCTGTTCAGGGGCAGAATCAACAGATTTTGTACCTTGTCAGCTCGGGGATTTGAACTTGCAACCTTTCGGTTACTAGTCCAATGCTCTAACCACTAGGCTACACAGATGGTCTGAGGGATTCCCTCCTTGTTGTATTGAAAAACAAAGAGACATTGGGTCAGCGGCAGGTGTTTTTAAATACTGTACCCGATCGTTATCCGGACAGAAAAATGCATTGTTTATCACAACACAAACACACCTTCCAAAATCTGTCCAAAATTGCTAATATATGCATATAATAATTATTATTGAATAGAAAACACTCTAAAGCTTCTAAAACCGTTTGAATTATGTCTCTATGTAAAGCAGAACTCACAGGGCAGCCATTCTCCCAAACTCTCTCTCTCATCAGGACATTTGGCCCAACTTTGACGTCATCGCCCCCACCCTTCCCAACCAGCGTGATGTGTTCTTTCAATAGGGCGAGTAATGTTGAAAATCCCGCGAGCTTTGGCCCGTTGGCTAGGGTGGCAATGTTTATGGCCTTCATCTGACACCGCCTGGTATAGAGGTCCTGGATGTCAGGAAACTTGGCCCAGTGATGTATTGGGCCGTACCGCACTAACCTCTGTAGCGCCGTGAGGTCGGAGGCTAAGCAGTCGCGATACCAGGCGGTGATGCAACAAGTCAGGATGCTCTCTGGTGCAGCTGTATCATTTTTTGAGGATAAGAGGACCCATCGCTAAATCTTTTCAGTCTCCTGAGGGGGAATAGGCATTGTTCTGTCCTCTTCACGAGTGTCTTGGTGTGTTTGAACCAAGTTAGTTTGTTGGTGAAGTGGACACCAAGAAATTTGAAGCTCTCAACCTGCTCCTCTACAGCCCTGTCAATGAGAATGGGGATTACACGGCCCTCCTTTTCCTGTAGTCCACGATCATCTCCTTTGTCTTGATCACGTTGAGGGAGAGGTTGTCAGGTTGTTGTCTCATCATGGTCAGGGATCAGGCCTACCAGTTTGTGTCGTCAGAAAACGTAATGATATAGTCAAGTAATTGAAAATACCTCAGCAAGATGTAATTTGCATACATTTTGTTTTTGCAGAAGGTAAAATACATGCAATTACTACATTCAAAGCAATATTTTCTGTGTTTGCATTTTTCATAATGCCCTGAGGTAAAGTTTTAAAATACAGGTTGTGTGCCAGGTAAGTGATGTGTTATGCAAGTCCATGTGCAACAATAGCATATGACGTGTATAGGACTAGTTATATACATCACTGGTTAATCTATATCAGTGTTACACTACATGGCTTGTGGACACCTACTCGAACATCTCATTACAAAATCATGGACATTAATATGGAGTTGGTCCCCCTTTGCTGCTATTACAGCCTCCACTCTTTGGGAAGGCTTTCCACTAGATGTTGGAACATTGCTGCAGGAATTTGCTTCTATTCAGCCTCAAGAGCATTTGTGAGGTCAGGCAAGGATGTTGGGCGATTAGGCCTGGTTCGCAGATGAAGTTCCAATTCATCCCAAAGGTGTTTGATGGGGTTGAGGCCAGGGCTCTTTACAGGCCAGTCAAGTTCTTCCACACCAATCTCGACAAACCATTGCTGAATAGACCTCGCTTTGCGCAAGGGGGCATTGTTATGCTAAATCAGGAAAGGGCCTTCCCCAAACTGTTGCCACAAAGTTGGAAGCACAGAATCATCAAGAATGTCACACAGCTCTAGCGACGCCTCACGCTTAGAGGTCGGAAAATGATGAAATGCACGTGTTTATCGAAGTAGTGATTACAATCCTTGCTTCTGATTGAGTGCATGTTTGTATTTTTGCATTTATAAAGGATCCCTATTAGCTGTTGCCTTAATATACTCTTCCTGTGGTCCAGCAACATTAAGGCAGTTCTATACAGCTTAAAATATTACATGACATTACATTTCATAACAATTTACCCAATACATTTAGTGTGTTCCCTCAGGCTACTACTCCACAATCACATATTTACAATACAACATCCATGTTTACGTGTGTGTAGAGTGTGTGTCTCATCATGTGTATGTGTGTCTGTGCCTGTGTGTCTCTTCACAGTCCCTGCTGTTCCGTAAGGTGTATTTGTATCTGTTTATAAATCTGATTCTACTGCTCGCATCAGTTACCTGATGTGGAATAGAGTTCCATGTAGCATGGCTCTATGTAGTAATGTGCGCCTCCCATAGTCTGTTCTTGACTTGGGGATTGTGAAGAGACATTTGGTGGCATGTCTTGGGGGTATGCATAGGGTTTCCAAGCTGTGTGCTAGTAGTTTAAACAGATACCTCGGGGCATTCAGCATGTCAACACTTCTTACAAAAACAAGTAGTGATGAAATCTATCTCTCCTCCACTTTGAGCCATGAGAGATTAGCATATTATTCATGTTAGCTCTCTGTGTACATTTAAGGGCCAGCCGTGCTGCCCTGTTCTGAGCCAATTGTCATTTTCTGAGGTCCCTCTTTGTGGCACCTGACCACACGACTGAACAGTAGTCCAGGTGCGACAACACTAGAATCTGTACGACCTGTCTTGTTGATAGTGTTTTTAAAAAGGCAGAGCAGCGCTTTATTGTGGACTGACTTCTCCCCATCGTAGCTACTGTTATATCAACGTGTTTTGACCATGACAGTTTTACAATCCAAGCAGTTTAGTCACCTCAAGTTGCTCAATTTCCACATTATTTATTACAAGATTTTGTTTATGTTTAGGGTTTAGTGAATGATTTGTCCCAAATACAATGCGTTTAGTTTTTGAAATATTTAGGACAAATTGTTTCCTTGCCTCTTATTCTGATGCTAACATCAGCTCTTTGTTAAGTGTTGCAGTGATTTCACTAACTGTAGTAGCTGATGTGTATAGTGTTGATTCATCTGCATACAAATTTACACTGGCTTTACTCAAGGCTAGTGGCATGTCATTACTAAAGATTGAAAAGAGTAAGGGGCCTAGACAGCTGCCCTGAGGAATTACTGATTCTCCCTGGATTATGTTCGAGAGGCTTCCATTAAAGAACACCCTATGGGTTCTGTTAGATAGGAAACTCTGTATCCACAATATAGCAGGGGGTGTAAAGCCATAACACATACATTTTTCTATCAGCAGACTATGATTAGTAATGTCAAAAGCCGCACTGAAGTCAAGCAAAACAACTTTTCATCATCCATTTCTCTCAACAAATCATCAATCATTTGTGTGAGTGCCGTGCTTGTAGAATTTCCTTTCCTATAAGCATGCTGAAAGTCTGTTGTCAATTTGTTTACAGTAAAATAGCATTGTATCTGGTCAAACACAATTTATTCCAAAATTTACTAAGGGTTGGTAACAGGCTGATTGGTCGGCTATTTCAGCTAGTAAAGTGGGCTTTACTATTCTTAGGTAGCAGAATTACAGTTGAAGTCTGAAGATTACATACACTTTAGCCAAATACATTTAAACTCAGTTTTTCACAATTCCTGATATTTAATCCTAGTAACAATTCCCTGTCTCAGGTCAGTTAGGATCACAACTTTATTTTAAGAATGTGAAATGTTAGAATAATAGTAGAGAAATATTTATTTCAGCTTTAATTTCTTTCATCACATTCCCAGTGGGTCAGAAGTTTACATACACTCAATTAGTATTTGGTAGCATTGCTTTTAAATGGTTTAACTTGGGTCAAACGTTTCAAGTAGCCTTCCACAAGCTTCCCACAATAAGTTGTCCTGACAGAGCTGGTGTAACTAAGTCAGGTTTGTAGGCCTCCTTGCTCGCACACACGTTTTCAGTTCTGCCCACAAATGTTCTAGAGGATTGAGGTCAGGGATTTGTGATGGCCACTCCAATACCTTGACTTCGTTGTCCTTAAGCCATTTTGCCACAACTTAGTATGCTTGGGGTCATTGTCCATTTGGAAGACCCATTTGCGATTTCCTGACTGATGTCTTGAGATGTTGCTTCAATATATCCACGTAATTTTCCCTCCTCATGATGCCATTTATTTTGTGGTCAGAGACGTGGCAGTGTGGTGCCAGGACAACAACCTCTACCTCAACGTGATCAAGACAAAGGAGATGATTGTGGACTACAGGAAATGGAGGACCGAGCATGCCCCCATTCTCATCGACGGAGTTGTAGTGGAGCAGGTTGAGAGCTTCAAGTTCCTTGGTGTCCACACACCTTTCTATATAACCTCCCACATGTGACAGTGCCTGTCAAATCAAAAACCAAGTCACGAGGTTGAAGAAATTGTCCATAGAGCTCAGAGACAGGATTGCGTCGAGTCACAAATCTGGGGAAGGGTATCAAAACATTTATGCAGCATTGAAGGTCCCCAAGACCAAAGTGACCTCCATTCTTAAATGTAAGAAGTTTGGAACCACCAAGAACTAGCTGCCAAACTGAGCAATCAGGGGAGAAGGACCATGGTCAGGGAGATGACCAAGAACCCGATGGTCACTCTGACAGAGCTCTAGAGTTCCTCTGTGGAGATGGGAGAACGTTCCAGAAGGACAACCATCTCTGCAGCACTCCACCAATCAGGCCTTTATGGTACAGTGGCCAGACGGAAGTCACTCCTCAGTAACAGGCACATGACAGCCCGCTTGGAGTTTGCCAAGAGGCACCTAAAGACTCTCAGACCATGAGAAACAAGATTCTCTGGTCTGATGAAACCAATATTGAAATCTTTGGCCTGAATGCCAAGTGTGTCAATTAGTACTGTTCAAGGCCATGTTTAAAAACACATGCAACCTTCCCTCCCTACTTTGTAGTTATCACAGATTTAAGAGTCTTTTAAATTGTATTTTTTATTTAACCTTTATTTAACAAGGTAGGCCAGTTGAGAACAAGTTCTCATTTACAACTGCAACCTGGCCAAGATAAAGCAAAGCAGCTCGACAAACCTGGACAAGATAAAGCAAAGCAGTGCGACAAAAACACAGTTACACATAAACAGACGCACAGTCAATAACACAAAAGAAAAGAAAAATAGAAAAATATATGTACAGTGTGTGCAAATGTAGGGAGGTCGGCAGTAAATAGACCCTAGAGGCTAAAATAATTACAATTTAGCATTAATCCCGGAGTGATAGATGTGCAGATGATGATGTGCAAGTAGAGATACTGGGGAACAAAAGGGTAAGTAATAATATGGGGATGAGGTAGGCGGGTGTGCTATTTACAGATTGGCTGTGTACGGTGATTGATAAGCTGCTCTGACAGCTGATGCTTAAAGTTAGAGAGGGAGATATAAGACTCCAGCTTCAGAGATTTTTGCAATTTGTTCCAGTCATTGACAGCAGAGAACTGGAAGGAAAGGCAGCCAAAGTAAGTGTTGGCTTTGGGGATGACCAGTGCAATATACCTGCTGGAATGCGTGCTACGGGTGGGTGTTGCTATGGTGACCAGTGAGCTGAGCTAAGGCGGGGCTTTACTTAGCAAAGACTTATAGATGACCTGGAACCAGTGGGTTTGGCGACGAATATGTAGTGAGGGCCAGCAAGCAAGAGCATATAGGTCGCAGTGGTGGGTAGTATATGGGGCTTTGGTGATAAAACGGATGGCACTGTGATAGACTACATCCAGTTTGCTGAGTAGAGTAGAGAGTAGCCGAAGTCAAGGATCGATAGAATAGTCAGTTTTATGAGGGTATGTTTGGTCAGAACCGTCCAGAGTTCTAGTTGGGCGGGAGGGTGCGGGCAGCAATCGGTTGAAGAGCATGCACTTAGTTTTACTATCATTTAAAAGCATTTGGAGGCTATGGAAAAAGTGTTGTATGGCGTTGAAGCTCGTTTGGAGGTTTGTTAGCACAGTGTCCAAAGAAGGGCCAGATGTATACAGAATGGTGTTGTCTGCGTAGAGGTGGATCAGAGAATCACCAGCAGCAAGAGCAACATCATTGATATATACAGAGAAAAGAGTCGGCCCGAGAATTGAACCCTGTGACACCCCCATAGACTACCAGAGGTCCGGACAACAGGCCCTCTGATTTGACACTCTGATCTCTATCTGAGAAGTAGTTGGTGAACCAGGCAAGGCAGTCATTTGAGAAGCCAAGGCTATTGAGTCTGCCGATAAGAATACGGTGATTGACAGAGTCAAAAGCCTTGGCCAAGTCGCTGAAGACGGCTGCACAATACTTATCGTTTTTTTAAGAGACTGCCCCTTTTTTCAGTTTTTGACTAAAATGATGTACGCAAATCTAACTGCCTGTAGCTCAGGATCCGAAGCAAGGATATGCATATTCTTGATACCATTTGAAAGGAAACACTTTGTGGAAATATTAAATTTGAAGTTTGTGGAAATATTAAATGAATGTAGGAGAATATTATACACATGGTAAAAACATGAGTTTTGTTGTATTTTGTTTTGTACCCTCTTTTAAATGCAAGAGAAAGGCTGTAATGTATTATGCCGGCCCAGGTGCAATGTAGATTTTGGCCGCTAGATGGCAGCAGTGTATGTACACAGTTTTAGGCTGATAGGAGTCTGGTCTGGTCACAACATTTTAAACAGCAATGCTATGGTTCATTGCAGGCTTATATAACCTGTGGTTAAATAGATGTATACAATATACTGATTTTGTGGGTATTTTGTTAGCAATGAGCCTTGTGGATGCATTACACATTCAAGTTCATGCAGCTGTGTGAGGATGATGGGGCTGCTCAGTCGTGCTGTGCAGTTGCACTCCTCTGATCATTCATTAGTGAAGTCACAGCCACGTTGCTAGGTTGTATTGCCCTGTGCAGCAGAACCAATTGTAGCCATATTATTTACACCTTATGTCATTGGTCATTGTATTAAGCCGATACCTGCTGTTTACTATTTCATTTCCTCCTTTTCAGAACCACACAAACTCTTAGTTAAAACCTCTTGATACTCCCCACCCCATATCCGGGATCGTGAATAAAGCCTCAGGCTCATTAGCATAACGCAACGTTAACGATTTCTGAAAATCGCAAATAAAATGAAAATAATGCGCCTGCTCTCAAGCCTAGCCTTTTCTTAACAACACTGTCATCTCAGATTTTCAAAATATGCTTTTGAACCATAGCAAATCACTAATTTGTGTAAGAGTATTGCAAGCTAGCTTAGCATTTTGAGTAGCATTTAGCACGCAACGTTTTCACAAAAACCAGATAACCAAATAAATAAAATCATTTACCTTTGAAGAGCTTTGGATGTTTTCAATGAGGAGACTCTCATTTACATAGCAAATGTTCAGTTTTTCCTGAAAGAATCTTTGTGTAGGAGAAATCGCTCCGTTTTGTACATCACATTTGGCTACCGAAACGAACCGAAAATTCAGTCACCAAAACGTCAAACTTTTTCCGAATTAACTCCATAATATCAACCGAAACATGGCAAACGTTGTTTAGAATCAATCCTCAAGGTGTTTTTTCACATATCTCTTCATTGATATGCAGTTCGTGGAAGCCTGCTTTCCCCTCAGAATCGCATGGAAAAATACCAGCAGCTGAAAAAGACGCACCAATTTCGACGGAGGACACCGGGCGGACACCTGGAAAATGTAGTCTCTTATGGTCAATCTTCCAATGATATGCCTACAAATACGTCACAATGCTGCAGACACCTTGGGGAAACGACAGAAAGGGCAGGCTCATTCCTCTCGCATTCACAGCCATACAAGGAGACAATGGAAAACGGAGCCTCAAAAATCCTGCTGGTTTCCTGGTTGCCGTTTCATCTTGGTTTTGCCTGTAGCTCCCGTTCTAGGGCACCCACAGACAATATCTTTGCAGTTCTGGAAAATTCAGAGTGTTTTCTTTCCAAAGCTATCAATTATATGCATAGTCGAGCATCTTTTTGTGACAAAATATCTTGTTTAAAACGGGAACGTTTTTCATCCAAAAATGAAATAGCGCCCCCAGAGTATCAAGAGGTTAACACAATTGTCAAGCCACACACTGTGCTGTGCCATTACCGCTCAGCGTCATTAAACAACCTAAACTGGAATCCTGCCGCTCTGTCATCTGTGCTCTTGCAAGGACCTGGGAGAGAACACATAGTGCTAATAAAAACCTAACCCCGAAGAACATACAGTCCACCATGTCCTCGACTACATCCAGGTAGGTACTGTTAATGTGTATGGCTCTAGTGGTCATGACCCCACCCCGGAGTTTCTCTCACAACTCTTCTCTCTCTCTTTTCCAGGGACCATCCATTCCTCACTTTTCAACCACACCGACATAAACAATTAGACATGTATCCTTTCTTTTCTGTCTGCTATTAACATTATTGCATGTCTAATCAAACATTTAAATGAAATCATTCAATAACTGTATTTTTACATACCTGATATTCCTTTAACCTGTGTGTTTGTATGTTTACGTCTGTCTCCTATCATTTTCCCTTTTCTCTGCTCTTGTTCTCCAGGACCTCGGGGTTCTGCCCAGCACCCAGACATGGATCCACCTGATGTCCATTACCAACCACCTTCCAAATGTTCATTACATCAGCTACTGTTATTGTCATGTTGTCATTATCTGCTAAGAAAGAGCAAGAAAACTATCATACTGGGCACATAATGTGAGACGCACAGAATAACTAACAACACTCGCACTGCAAACACTCAGAACAAAAAGGGCAGCAGCGCCTGCAGTTTCCCTCTTCGAGACCACCTGATGAAAACAAGTGACAGGCAGAACCTTCCATCCACACAATACCCACCTCCTCTCTATTCCACACACCAGAATTCAATATTTCAGTCTGATTGCCATGTGAGTGCACAAAAAAATTGGAAAGTAAATTGACACACGTGTACTAAAAAAATATAAACTTTTATGTATTTAAATCTAAAATACTGCCAGATGGGTTTTCACAGCTGTTTCACTAGGTGTTCATTATTGTAAATTGTAATGTATCCCTTGATGCTATTTGTTAGTTCAACATTGTTGTATTATAAGTCATACAATAGATATATATTCAACCACAAGGGTGTACTAATGAGCTATGAGTTTTTTAAAATCATAATAGAGGACTAATATTATTTCAGTGTCGATAAGGGAAATCCTGTTAAAAATGAAAACATACCAGCCAGACAACCCAGTGTATGAATCAAATGTATTTGCATATGAATAGAGTGGAAATTGTCTGACTTTGTGATCTGTAAGGTAAGTAACAATGTGGGGGAGGAGCCATTGAAATTGTAGTATATTTTTTTTTACCCTGATGCCTGAAGATGGTAAATAACATTAATCGCAATGGTTAGCCTATGCAAATTAACTCAAATGAGCTGGCAACGTAGCTAGCTAGTTTACATACTGTATAGATAGCTAGCTAAGTTAATTACATTTGACCAGCTACCTAACTTCATATTAGCTAGCTATCTTGATATATTTAACACTGTAAAATACATGTGTAGGTAGCTAGCTAACAGCCATGGAGGAGGGTGAAAGAATAGCAGGCCCAGTTGTCAAAGTGAGAGAGTAGGCTATTCTGGCTAGAGCAGGTTCTTTGTGTAGTTCCAGTCCTTAGAAGTGAGAACAGAGAACATCCTATTCAGTGCTGTCTAATTTGAGTATAATGAAGTCTGTTTCTTGTGAGGTTTTCTGTCCTCAGATACAGAGAGCTGTGAAAGCCTGTCTACAGATGAAGAGGTCCCAATGAAGAGCAGTGGTTCTCAGTCCTGGTCCTCAAAGGGGTGCACATTTTTGTATTTGCCTTAGCACTAAACATCTGATTCAAATGATCAAGTCATCATCAAGCTTCAAGCGGTATTTATGTATTCATTTGTGACGCTATCCTTGATATGATCCTCCTGTTGTCACATGCCACACACGCACATGTATCAATCTACCCAATGTTATCATGATTTGTTATAAGGGATATTATACTTTAGTAATTCACAATGATCTGGTAACGTAAAAGTCTAATGAAATGATCTTCTATTGTTTGTCCTCACGTGTTTGTTTTTCAGCATAAAGTACTCTGTAGCCACTTAGTGTGGACACCAGGTGAGATTACACACACACACAGATTCCTGTTGAACACAGTCTCTTTAACTACCCTGTTTTATCTCCTTCACTTCATCCCTCTCACCCTTCTCCCTATAACCTCTAGGTTGTATCAGCTGTGTTGGTAAACCCCTCCCGTATCTGAACTGGCAGACACAGAGGGCACAGCATGATCATAGGTGAGAGGTCACTTGGTCGGGTCAACAGGAAGTATTACTGAAGAGATGCTTTACATTGAAATACAGATAGAGACGAAGTAGTCCCAGAGTTAAGGATCCAAGGTCAGTTTTGCATTTCACCTCCTGATGATTGATGACCGTATTAGCATTTATAAAAACTAAGCTTAATCATGCTCTCTCTCTATCCATC
Source organism: Oncorhynchus masou masou (assembly GCF_036934945.1). NCBI lineage: Eukaryota > Metazoa > Chordata > Actinopteri > Salmoniformes > Salmonidae > Oncorhynchus > Oncorhynchus masou. The sequence goes on along the minus strand of NC_088234.1, from coordinate 31,357,138 downwards.
TGTCTCTCGTCTGCAGGTATGATTTGATGTGAGAGAGGAAGCCAGTCCCGTCATCACCACCGCACCCGCTCTTAAGATAACCTTTGGGCCAAATGGGAGCCCAAGTCTGGTTAGGAGACACCGCTAGAGACACGATGTAATTGTGATGAACTGAGAGAATATTAGGGAAGCACTGTCATTCATTAATCATATGTTGTCTTCTCTGCTCCTCTTACCTCTTTCCCTTTCTGTCTTCCTCACCTCATCTTTCTTCCTCTTTAAAAAACAAGTATGCACTCCATATGTGCATTGAAGTACAGATTGAACTTGTATTTCTAATAAAATATTACATGTATAATATTTATAATGCATGTATTATGTATTTATGACATCTGGATAATGAACTTCTTTCAATAAAGAGTTTCACATTCTCCACTGGTTGAAATGAAGTATCTAATTGAAATACTATACCTACTGTATCCTGTGTCGTCAGATTAATGCAGATGAAGGGAGTTAGATATGCATAGGAAGTGTAATGCACTGTTTTTTTTGTCTGAGTATATGAATTACAAATCAGCCTTTACTTAAATCATGTCTCTTGTATATTGCATAGTTACAATGTGTCATCATTGATGTCCCAGGGGGAGGCATGGTAAACACTGTATAATTGTAATACATGCATGCAGACACAGCATCATTCAAAGAATGGAGTTTGATACACCTGGTATTGGATATGACTGAAAAATAAATTCTCACAGATTCATACCTGAACCGCACCTTTTTTTGCCAAGGAAGAGTACATGATCATTGAATATATTCAATGTACATGCTTCAATGTGGGGGGGGGGGATCTCATGTTTGGTAATAACTACATGTATATAGAACTTGGATCCTTGGCACAATAAAGTTATTATATTCTACTATCCATAGGCTTCATTAATGCCATTCAGACTTGAAGTCGATAACAACAACTATGATAGCTAAGGTTCATAGATACAGTTGAAGTCAGAAGTTTACATACACTTAGCTTGGAGTCATTAAAACTCATTTTTCAACCACTCCACAAATTTCCTGATAACAAACTATAATTTTGGAAAGTCGGTTAGGACATCTACTTTGTGCATGACACAAGTAATTTTCCCAACAATTGTTTACAGACTGATTATTTCACTGTATCACAATTCCAGAGGGTTAGAAGTTTACATACGCTAAGTTGACTGTGCCATTAAACAGCTTGGAAAATTTCAGAAAATAATGTCATGGCTTTAGAAGCTTCTGATAGGCTAATTGACATCATTTGAGTCAATTGGGGGTGTACAAGTGGATGTATTTCAAGGCCTACCTTCAAACCCAGTGCCTCTTTACTTGACATCATTGAAAAATCAAAAGAAATCAGCCAAGACCTCAGAAAAAGAATTGTAGACCTCCACAAGACTGGTTCATACTTGGGAGCAATTTCAAAATGCCTGAAGGTACCACATTCATCTGTACAAACAATAGTATGCAAGTATAAACACCACGGGACCACGCAGCCATCATACTGCTCAGGAAGGAGACGTGTTCTGTCTCCTAGAGATGAACTTACTTTGGTGCGAAAAGTGCAAATCAATCCCAGAACAACAGCAAAGGACCTTGTGAAGATGTTGGAGGAAACAGGTACAAAAGTATCTATATCCACAGTAAAACAAGTCCAATATCGACATAACCTGAAAGGCTGCTCAGGAAGGAAGAAGCCACTGCTCAAAAACTGCCATAAAAATACAACGGTATGCAACTGCACATGGGGCCAAAGATCGTACCTTTTGGAGAAATGTCCTCTGGTCTGATGAAACGAAAATAGAACTGTTTGGCCAAAATGACCATCATTATGTTTGGAGGAAAAAGGTGGAGGCTTGCAAGCCGAAGAACACCATCCCAACATTGAAGCACAGGGGTGGCAGCATCATGTTGTGGGGGTGCTTTGCTGCAGGAGTGACTGGTGCACTTCACAAAACAGATGGCATCATGAGGGAGGAAAATTATGTGGATATATTGAAGCAACATCTCAAGACATCAGTTAGGAAGTTAAAGCTTGGTTGCAAATGGGTCTTCCAAATGGACAATGACCCCAAGCATACTTCCAAAATTGTGGCAAAATGGCTTAAGGACACCGAAGTCAAGATATTGGAGTGGCCATCACAAAGTCCTGACCTCAATCCTTTTGAAAATAGGATATGGTCAGAATTGAAAAATTGTGTGCGAGCAAGGGGGCCTAGAAACCTGACTCAGTTACACCAGCTCTGTCAGGAGGAATGGGCCAAAAATTACCCAATTTATTGTGGAAAACTTCTGGAAGGCTACCTGAAACATTTGACCCAAGTTAAACCATTTAAAGGCAATGCTACCAAATACGAATTGAGTGTACGTAAACTTCTGACCCACTGGGAATGTGATGAAATAAATAAATGCTGAAATAAATAATTCCCTACTATTATTTTGACATTTCATATTCTTCAAATAAAGTGGTGATCCTAACTGTGTCACGCCTTGGTCTTAGTATTTTGTGTTTTAGTTAATTAGTTGGTCAGGCCAGGGTGTGACATGGGTTTATGTTATTGTGTTGTCGTTTTTGTAGGCATTGGGATTGTGGTTGATTAGGGGTGTGTTTAGTTTAGGTTTGGCTGCCTGAGGCGGTTCTCAATCAGAGTCAGGTGATTCTTGTTGTCTCTGATGGGGAACCGTATTTAGGTAGCCTGGGTTTCACTGTGTATTTCGTGGGTGATTGTTCCTGTCTCTGTGTAGTTTCACCAGATAGGCTGTAATTAGGTTTCACGTTCCGTTTTGTTGTTTTGTATTTGTCTCAGTTATTTTCATGTATTCGTCATTTGTTTCATTAAAAAACATGAGTAACGAACACGCTGCATTTCGGTCCGACCCTCTTTCGACAAACGAAGAACCCCGTTACAAACTGACCTAAGACAGGGAATTTTACAAGGATTAAATGTCGGGAATTGTGAAAAACTGACTTTAAATCTATTTGGCTAAGGTGTATATAAACTTTTTACTTCAGCTGTAGTTATTTTTGGCCACCTGTGAGAGTAAATGTCCTTCCTGTTAATCTTTTCTGTTGTATTGTCATCACATGGTACAGTTGAACAATGTTCGGTTGAACACTGACAATTGTGTAGCTTTTTAATGACGTGTGTTTAAGTATGTTTAAATTCCCTAAGAGCCCATGCTGAGATAGTAACCACTGTTGCAATATGTAAATAATAATAATGTTAGGCATATATTATATTGTCATGAAAAAAAATGTTAAAGAAAATTACATTTGTAGTGTACAAACTTAACATGAAGAACAGGGATGACATTTACTCTCACAGGTGGCCAAAAATATTTATACAAAAGCCACACCCCTAATAAGTCACACCTCCGAAAAGTAATCAAAGGATTATATTAAGAAAGACCCAGCTGCTAGGTCAACCTAGCATGAAAGTGAATAAAATCTAAATTGATGGTTAAATTCACCCACTTTTGGGTAATCCCAACAACCCAACATGTTGGCTTATTCACACAACCCATCTAGCCGGGTCAAACAAATCCAGTGTGTCTTGTGTCCAATATTCACCCAGCGTTGCGTTATCAAATAACCCAAATTGGGTTGTTTTTAACCCATCATTTTTGAGAGCAGTGGTCACCAACCTTTTTTGAGTCAAGATCACTTTGAGTCAAAATGTAAGCCGAGATATACTGCTCAGATTATTTTTGAAACATGACTTGTAGGCATATACAACATGAATCTTTCACTTCATTGGGCTAAATCAGGGTCACAGGGAGTGTTTATTTGTAGTCTTAAACAAATCATTTTTTTTTAAAGACGACACCTGTGCCATGTAAGATAGAGTTGAAATGTATAAAGTTGAGTTTGCATCCCAATTTTACACTTTATATAGGTCTCAGAAGACTGAAAAATAACAAAAACATTTGACATAGAAGCACCGGATGTTTATTAATTATGAAATTATGGAAAATATGAATAACATTCCACACATGATTCCACTAGAGGGCAAGTTGGTCATTTGACTATCCTAATAAAAACAATTCTGTAAGAATGTGGTTTGTGCAGTAATCCTAATACATTATCACAGCATATTGGCTATGCTTGGCCTTCTCATACCATATTTCAAAACTCGAGCTATGACAACAAGATAGATCAGTCGTTGTATTACTTGGGAGGCACAGCTGAGCATTAATTCAAGTCATTTGCTTTACTGGACTCATTCTAGACTACCTGCATCTGATGGTCAGTCCTGGTGGGGGGAGGGGGAGCAGCAGAGGATCCATCTCTCACCGTCCCTGCTCTCTACCTTCCTCCGGTAAGACCGACCAGAGAGGGGACACAGTCTTCCGCCTGGTGGTGAAACTCGAGTCGCCCTGCATTATTTCTGCCAAATGGACAAATGAAATATTCCTCAATAATAAAATATACACCACGAGTCGCTAATCAGTGCTGGACTAAAATGGTAGTTCTGGTAGTCATTTTGGGTGACAGTACTGTTAACATGTAGGTGCAGGAGCTCCACAATACATTTGAGCTAATATTCTATGAGAGGAACAGGAGCTCAAGCAGTAGAACATTTGAGGTGCCAGTACTCCGCTCTGGTGAGCTCCTGCCCAAGTCAAGCACTGTGTAAGGGTTTTCTTTTGGTGAAGGAGAGGCGGAACAAAACGCAGCGTGGTGGTTATTCATGAATAAACTAACAAAACAAGAACCGTGAAAACTCAAAACAGCCCTATCGGGTGCAAACACAGAGACAGGAACAATCACCCAACAAAACCCAACACCAAACAGGCTACCTAAATATGGTTCCCAATCAGAGACAATGACTAACACCTGCCTCTGATTGAGAACCATATCAGGCCAAACACAGAAACAGACAAACTAGACACACAACATAGAATGCCCACTCAGATCACACCCTGACCAAACAAAACATAGAAACATACAAAGCAAACTATGGTCAGGGTGTGACACACTGCTAATAATAAAAAAAACGCAGGCCTATCAATACACTTGGCTACTCATTCATAGCTACAGAGCTGGTTGTAGCGTGAGTGGAAGTTGGGAGAAGCGTGTTTTATGTTTTGTAAAAGTGTTGAATAAAAACAATGTTGACAGTGCTGAATAAAATACTCATAAAAACAGCAGCTCTTTGTTGTATTCATTGACAGTCTCTCTCTCGTCATGTTTTTAAAGGTTATGAAATCTCAAGTAGGCCAGTTAGGCCAGTTTCAAACTTTGCAGTGGGGTAGTGGAAGCTGTTGGCAAGGTGATTTGAGCTATCCGATTGGCCAGCAGCAGTAGGCACACTTGATTTAGCTCTCCGATTTGCCCCTTCAGTTGAAATGGTTTTGCCGAACCCAGCGCACTCGGCAGCTGAATCAAGTGCACCTACTGCCAACGGCGCAAGAGCAAGGCGAATATATATATTTTTTGCGCAATGCTTTTTTGTTGGCTTTACTACACAAATGTTTGGCAAAAGACTAGGAATGCCTTGAAGATCGACCAGTCGATCGCAGTCGACTGGTTGGTGACCACGATTTTACAGTAACAAGGATTTATAGAAAAAATGCCATAGCATCAGTCATTACATACTGGAATCGAATACAAATTAATTCTAAATATACATACAGAAAATATATTGACACAGAACATTTGATAGAAAAATGCAACAACGAAAAATCTGACGTAATGAACAGAGCAGGTCCTTATCCGCTGCCTTGGTTTGGCATAGCCAAGTAGTCAAGTGATTCATACACCTGGACTTGACACAGAGATTGAGGGTGGGAGAGAGAAAGAGAGGGAGAATCAGCAATGCACATAGAATACCATAGACTTCAGAAACTCTCATCTCTAATGTGAGATCACCATACCTATGGCCTGAAGAACTTCACCAAATCAAGACAGGAATATTTACCTGTGAGTACGGTGGACTCTTAGAAAAACGGGTTTCAAAAGGGTTCTTTGGCTGTATCCATAGGGTTTACATGGAACTCAAAAAAGGAACCTTTTAGATCCTACATAGCAACTATTTTCTAAGAGTATGTGGGTGTATCGTAGCAGTAGGTGGTGTGGTGTATACTGAGTATGAGATTCGCCCATTGGGTGAAACCTCTGGAGGAGATGAAGCTCTGGTCGGCTGTCTCTCCGAGCTCCTCCATCTTCTGTTGCGAAATGGGCTCAAAACGAATGTGGTTAACAAAACTACTGACTGTTGCAAGTTAACTTTTAAATCGCTTCTAAGAGAAGAGGTTGCCCAATGGGTGCTCTCTGGAAATTAATATGTACTCTACGTCCTCAGATGGAAGTTCTATTCTATGAATGTACACATTTTTAAAGGTTATTTGACAAGCTACCAATTCTTTCACAATCACATGAGTGTACTATGTCTTATGTATGTAAAGATGTAAAATAAGTATCATATTGGAATGGGTGTCTGACCTTGGTGTCTTTTCCGCACCCTGTTCAGGCAGATGAGGGCAGTGAGGAACAGTAGAGGAAGAAGAGGAACAATGGTAGACAGCGGCGGAGGCAGCTCTGACGATGAGACTTTTGTATCTGTACAGAGAGACATTGTTGAAAAAACAATTGCAATATGTTAAGTCCCCTATATGGGCGGTTCTGTGCCGGTTCCACTTACATTTTGGTGTATAAAGCGCTCTGTGAACGTTGCAGAGTCCCGTGCCTTATAGCCAGAAAGCACCATCTGTCTTCTCTCCGCTTCCACTCTCTGTGTCAGGTTTCAAACCCCAAATTTCCAGATCCTATCCAGAAAATGATTCGATTTGCTCTTCCTTCGAACGACGGGGTATGTGGACACCCCTTCAAATTAGTGGATTCACCTATTTCTACCACACCCGTTACTAACAGGTGCATAAAATCGAGCACGCAGCCATGCAGTCTCCATAGACAAACATTTGCAGTAGTATGGACTTACTGAAGAGCTCAGTGACTTTCAACATGGCACAGTCATATTCCAACAAGTAATTTCATCAAATTTCTGCCTTGCTTGAGCTGCCCCCAGTCAACTGTAAGTGTTGTTATTGTGAAGTGGAAGTGTCTAAGAGCAACAACGTCTCAGCCGCGAAATGGTAGGCCACACAAGCTCACAGAACGGGACTGCCGAGTGCTGAACGTGGGTGGAGCGTACAAATTGCCTGTCTTCAGTTGCAACACTCACTACCAGTTCCAAACTGCCTCTGGAAGCAACATCAGCACAATAACTATTCGTCGGGAGCTTCACGAAATGGCTTTCCATGGCTGAGCAGCCGCACACAAACCTAAGATCCCCATGCGCAATGCCAAGCGTCAACTGGAGTGGTGTAAAGCTCCCCGCCATTGGACTCTGGAGCAGTGGAAACGTCTTCTCTGGAGTAGTGTTGACAATAGCCCCGTGCACAAAGCGAGGTCCATACAGTAATGGTTTGTCAAATTCAGTGTGGGAGAACTTGACTGGCCTTCACAGAACCCTGACCTCAACCCCATCAAACACCTTTAGAATAAATTGGAATGGCAATTGCGAGCCAGGCCTAAATGCCCAACATCAGTGCACAAACCCACTAATGCTTTTGTTGCTGAATGGAAGCAAGTCCCAGCAGAGAGCCTTCCCAGAAGAGTGGAGGCTGCTATTGCAGCAATGGAGGGACCAACTCCATATTAATGACCATGATTTTGGAATGAGATGTTCGACGAGCAGGTGTCCACGTACTTTTGGTCATGTAGTGTAATTTCAGGGAATTTAAATGAGGCCACTTTCTCTCGGTCACAGATGGATGAAATCCCTTCATGCTTAAAACTGAAGTTGTGACTCTGCACACAGTCAAATGGTGTCCTTGGTCGCTTAGTGGACATTTAGAAGAAAATTATATGTCGTCAGTTATATGAAATAGTGCCAATATTGTCACTAGGTATGATCATATTTCTCGAAGTATGACCACCTGGACAAAAGGAATACTTTTACGGGAAAAAAAGATAATGTAACAATGCTGTTCATTGATTGACTATACCAGTTCAAAATTCAGGACACTCAGACTGAACAACTCCCTCTGCACTGGATCCTGGACTTCCTGATTAGGAAACAACACATCCGCCACCTCCTTATGTGTTTAGTCCCTTCCTGAGTTGCACCTGTTTTGAGTTCAACACTATCATAAGTTTGCGACAATGATTAATGAGGCTTTATTTCCTCCCCCCTCCTTATGTGTTTATTGAGTGCACCTGTTTTGAGTTGGGTGAGGCTTTATTAGTCAGCCAACCTCCGTCACGCCCGCCTGGTTCCTTGTGCGGGATTAATTATTGTGGCCTTCTGTTTTGTGTAACTTGTGTGCACGTCTTGTGGGTTACGTGGTTTCCCATTTCGTGGGTTTTGCTGGACAGTTTAAGTCCCCCTGTTTGGTGCGTTTGTTTTGTTATACGCCCTGTGTTTTCGTGGGGTTTGCTTATGTTCGCCGTTTTTGTGCATTAAAGTAGCACTCCCCTGAACTCTCTGCTTCCTGCGCCTGACTTCTCACCCACTACACTCAGAATGTTACACTCTCCCTCAATGTCAGCAAGATAAAGGAGCTGATCGTGAACTACAGGAAACAAAAGGGTGAGCACGGCTCCATCCACATCGATGGGGCTATAGTGGAGCAGGTCGAAAGCTTTGTTCCTCAGTGTCCACAACACTATGGAATTAACATGGTCCACACACACCCACACAGTTGTGAAGAGTGCACAGTGCCTCTTCCCCCTCAGGAGGTTGAAAAGATGTGTCATGGGCCCTCAAATCCTCAATAAGTTCTACAGCGGCACCATTGAGAGCATATTGACTGGCTGCATCACCACTTAGTACGCTAACTGCAAGGCACCTGATCACAATGCGCTGCAGAGAGGGGTGAGTACGGCCCAATACATCACTGAGGTCGACATCCCTGCCATCCAGGACCTCTATACCGGGTGATGTCAGAGGAAGGCCCCCCCCCCCCAAAAAATAAGTACATTTTAAAAGTTGTTTACAGTGTAGGAATTTTAAGTGTCTCAAATTGGTACTCACCATTGCTCATGTCATTTTGGGATGTCACTATCAGATGGGTCCCATTCCCAACTGACTGAAAAAGCTGTGGTATCTCTATCGTTACTTTACAAATGTATGTGCCTGAATCCTTTCTAGTGATGTTTGAGATGATCGTATTTGAGCAATTGCAAGCTGCAGTCTGTTTCGATGTCCCAATCAAGCATGGGCTGTTATAGACTATTATACCATTATAACTGGAATCGTCTTCTATTTGTGTGCTCTCTTTCAGCCAATTAACTTTCCCTTTCGTCATGTTTAGATTCCAGCAGCATTGGATGTGAACCGTGTCCCCCTCAGTGACTGTCACACTAGGAGGAGACTGGGTCACCACTGACGTGCCACTTATACCTGTGGAGAGAAATAGAAATGCACATATTACTGAACTATCAAATGAAAAGGCGCAATGGTATGATTTGCAAGAAAAGTGGAATGTCTCTGTATGCTATACCCAAATCGCAATCAGCACTACAACTGCAACATGCTTTCAGGCTCCCTTTAGGGAATAATGAAAAAGGGATGGGCATGGTCATTTGAATATCCGAACGGACTTTGCTATTCTATTACTTCAACTGGCCAGCATCCCGGAGTCGCCTCTTCACTGTTGGCGTTGAGACTGGTGTTTTGCGGGTACTATTTAATGAAGCTGCCAGTTGAGGATGTGTACACACACACAAAAAAAAATCCTTTATTATTTTCCACTAACCCGACCACCCCTCCCCTAATTGGTGTAAACTTATGAACAACACTTAGGCTTCTACTTCCAGCTAATACATAATATATACATTTTACGGACACAATCTAGTTTTCAATAGTGTCACTTTGGTTTTTCTTTTTTCCTTGTTTTGGAAGAGAAGAGAACGTGCGGAGATGGTACAAAATCCATCAACACGGTCGGTCCCTGGGATTGGCCTGGCCAACACGATTCGGTTTGCTTGGAAGGAAAAGGAGTTGGAGCCTTTAGGACGGGAAACTTTTGGAAGGACAATCTTGATGGGGATTCTAAAGCTGATGGTGAAGGACGTGTTTTGCTTCCAAGGCAACTCGTTGGAGGGAGCATACGACGTGGCACTACATACAGAGGAGAAACACGATGATATCCTGAGAAGGGCAAGAGCAGTGGGAGGTGAGAGGCCGATGAGCCACTATGAAATAACAAGCCTGGCGAGGAACAACTTTAGGGTTGTAACTGTTAACATTTACAACCCATACATTAAGGACAAAGAGGTGAGGGCCTTTCTGGGGAGATACATGGATAACATCTCCTCAGCAAGGCACCTCAAAGACTCTCTTGGGTTTTGGAATGGGAGGAGAGGTTTCCAGGCCCTCCTCAGGGAGGACGCAAAGGGACATGGTGGCTATCTCCATCCTTCTGCTATGTTTTCCCTAGGGGCTGACAGGGGGACATTGTTTTATGCACGTCAGACCCCATTTTGCAGGCGCTGTATGGCCTACGGCCACATCTTCGCCTCGTGCAGCACAGGAAAATGCAGATTTTGTGGATCTGGGGAGCACGAGGCGAAGGATTGTGACAAGCCTAAGGCGTGCCACGAGTGTGGCTCGTCAGCACACCTGTGGCGAGGGTGCCCGGCTCGTCAGAGGTCATACGCGTCTGCGGCTGGGGGGGTGGGGGGGGGGGAGCAGGAGCGGGGGATGGGGGAAGAAGAGAAGGGGAAGGAAGCACGCCTCATGACCAGAGTACAGGTCCAGAGGGGAAGGCCGCAAGGAAGGAGGAGGAGCAAGAAGCGGCGGATGGAAGAGCGAAGGAAACGGAAGGCACGGGAGTAGGAGAACACACCTAACAAGACCCAGGACTGGGTACAGGAGGAGATGGGGAGTTTTTTGTTTGGGGACTCAGCCTCCCCTATTTTTTTCCAAACCAGCTGCAGCCATGGGGAGGGGGAGGAGTGTGAAAGTAGACTCAGGGTGCAGGGCACCCCAGAGCCAAACACTATTCCTGCATCCTGGGTTGGTGAGATGGAGGAAGAGACGTCGGGAGTACGGATGGTATTATCACCGGTAGATATGGAGCAGGGGAGCATCGGGTGAGTCTCCTGTTTTTCTTTTTTTCTGTCTGGGTTTAGTATTTGAGTGTATTACATGTTTTTATTTTTATTCTTTCATGGGGTCTAATTTTTACTTTTGTTTAGAGTGCGTTTTTTAGTTATTTGGAGGGTGTTGGGTTTGATTTTTGTTTTTTACAGGAGGTTCACCTGAGGGATGGAGGGGATGCTAGTAGGTTTAAGAGGGAGTGGGACAAGGGGGAGTCGGTTTGGGGTATTGGGGGGGTGCACTCATCGGGGGTAGGGATTTTGTGTGGGCACAGGGAGGTAAAAGTGGAGGGTTCTTTTGTGGTGATGCAGGGGAGGGTTATAGGGGTGGATGTTACGATAAGGGATTGTAAATTTAGATTAGTGGTGGTGGTGGCAGACAGGAGGGAGATGGTGGACTGTCTGGCGCCCCTGTGTGTCACAAATAGGAAATTAGTGATAGGGGGGGGTTTTAATACAGATTTAGGAATAGGGGGGATAGCAGTGCAGGCGCCATCACCGTGCTAATGGCTTGCCATGGTCTGGTTGATGGTGGCCTGCACACTACTCCGAAAATGGCCGGTTCCAGGCTCGACTATATTTTTGTACCCAGGTCTTTGGTTAAGTTGTCTGGGCGGCTGTTGCCTGTTTTCTTTTCAGATCACAACGGGGGTGCAGGTGGGGTCGCCAGTCTGCCTCTTTGGTAGGGGGTACTGGAAGTTAGATCGGGATGTGCTGGAGGAGCAGGCTTTTGTTGACGGGTTTTTTGGTTTCTTTTGGAGGCTTGAAGGCCTCTGGTCCATGTGCAAGGGGGTGTTAGAGTGGTGAGAATTAGTTAAGGTGAGGATTAGGGCTTTTATAATAGGGTATTGCAAGAGGAAAAAAAGGGAGGAGAGGAGGGAGGTGGATCGTATCCAAAGGTTAATTGAACTCGAGTACGAGGCAGGCAACCTCGGCGGGTCGTTTGACTGGGAGAGATCCGCAACCCTAAAGGCGCAGCTCAGGGAGTTGCAGGAGCGGAAGGCTCGAGTTTCCTGGAGCGTGTGCATAGTGGCTTTCTAGAACACAATAAGACTTGTTCTGCTATGTTCTTTAAGTCGGTTAGGGCCAGACAGAGTAGGAAGGTGATGCATGGCGTTAGGGAAGAAAATGGTAGTATAGTTAGAGAATCAGAGGATATGGTCAGGGTGACAACTGATCATTTCCAAGGTTTATTTAAGGAAAGGGAAATAGATGTAGTGCACGGAAATGTGTTTTTAGAACACTTGTCCAGGCAGTTGCCGGAGGACATTAGAGAAGTGATGGAGGCCCAGATCTCACTAGAAGAGGTTGAGAGCGCTCTTAGGAGGATGGGAAAAGGGAAGGTGCCTGGGATGGATGGGCTGCCGGCTGAGTTTTATCTCAAGTTTTGGGGTATACTTGGACCAGTGGTCCTCAAAGTCTTGAAGGCCATCCTTGAGACGGGGTCCCTATTAGATGGGGGGATCAATGGCTGTTGGTGTGCTGTCACTTTTATATAAGAAGGGGGAAGTAACAGACCTTGGCAACTGGCGGCCGTTGACCATGCTGTGTGTAGATTACAAGCTACTTGCAAAGGTTTTGAACCTTTCTATTTTCATAGTTTCTACAGATTGTTAATAAAATAAAAATCTAAAACTTTATAAAATTGATCGATTGACAGTGACTTTTCAAATCCCCCAGTAATGCTATCTGCAGTGTTAGCTCCAGGTAAATGTTGCAATTCTTCAGCAATTCCTGGACCTGTGACCAAAAACAAGCTACATATGGACAGTACCAAAATAAATGATCTAATGACTTGTTCTCATCGCAGCAAAATCTGCAGAGTTGGTAAGTTTGTGTCCCCCATATATAACATTCTATTGGTTGCAAGAATTTTGTATAATAATATAAATTGAAAAATTGTCAGTTTTGAATCCGGTGTTTTGCGCATCAGTTCATAAACCATTTGCCATGGAATTGATACATCGAAAATCTCTTCCCAGCAATTCTGCAATCTATATGGCACAGTTGTACATTTCTGGCCTTAAATGAAACTGGTATACTTTTTTAATCACAATTTTAGTCTTTAATGCAGGGCCAACAGACAATCTCCTTACTTTTCCCTCTTCCAGCCTTAAATGAAACTGGTATACTTTTTAATCACAATTTTAAATGCAGGGCCAACAGAAATTTCCCTTACTTTTCCCTCTTCCACTTGCCTCTTCCATTTTTGCGGTAATGCTGAAATTAGTTGGTTGTAATTTTGGGTAGAGCAGACGTTCATATATTTTTGTAAACTGCATCTGTGACAACTCCACCAATCCTATTTATGATATAATTTACAAATGTTATACATTTTTATCGAAAAATGTTTTATCAATTGGTATATTTGAGTTTAAGACAATATTTGTTGTATTATTTGTTCTGTCTTTTCTGGTGGATTAAACTGAAATTGTAACCAACTTTCTATGGGTCGTTTTAAAAATAGCAATATTTTGGAGAGGATTTAATTGATTAAATAACCGAAAGTGAGAGGTTTTAATCTGAATAAAGGGAAAAGGGTCATTCTCTAACATGGGGTGAGACATTCTTACTAATTTGCTGGAGAACCATTTCGGATTTAAGTGTAACTTTTGTATGACTGACGCTTTTAGTCTAATGCGTTCATATTTAATTTCTGCCCTCTGAATTAATTTTATAAATAGGCCATTGTCTGGCTTGCCATTCCAAATAGAATGGAATATTTTTTGCTCATATAATTTATAAAACAGGTCGCTAGGTGTTGGCAAGACCGTAAGCAAATAGGTATACTGGGCTATGACTAAATAGTTAATAAGGGTGATTTTTCCACAAATAGACAGGTATTTTCCTTTCCGTGGTAACAAAAATATGATATATTTTCAGATTTTTAAAATGTACTTAGAGATATGTATTCAGAATATGTCCAAGAAATAGAAATGCAGTTAGTGGACAACCTTGTTTTATTCCTCTTGACAGTTTAAAACTGTGAGAAGTAGCCATTATTTACTATTTTACACCTAGGGTTACTATACATAACTTTAATAACCCATTGTATAAGAGATTCTCAAATCGAAATATTCTAGGCATTTCTATATAAGCTCCAGTCATACTTTATCAAAAGCCTCTTCAAAGTCAGCTATGAATACCAGGTCTGGTTTACCAGATTCGTCATGGTGTTATATTGTTTCCAGTGCTTGTCTTATATTATCTCTAATGAATCGGTCCTGTAAAAAACCTGTCTGATTAGGATGAACAATATCCGACCAATATCTTTTTAATTCTATGCACAATGCATTTTGCTAGAATTATTGCATCGCAACACTGATTTTTAAATGGACTGGATCGTCATTTAAAAAAATAATTTGTTCTTAACTGACGTGCCTAGTGTCACGTTCTGACCTTTATTTCCTTTGTTTTTTCATTATTTAGGATGGGCAGGGCATGAGTTAGGGTGGGCAGTCTGTGTTTGTTTTTCTATGATTTTGGGGTTTTCTATGTTTGCAGCCGAGTATGGTTCTCAATCAGAGGCAGGTGTCATTAGTTGTCTCTGATTGAGAATCATACTTAGGTAGCCTGGATTTCACTGTTTGTTTGTGGGTGATTGTCTATGTTAGTTACTTGTGTCAGCACAGTTCTCATTTTAGCTTCTTATTCATTTATTGTTTTTGTATAGTTTATATTCAGAGCTCTCTTTTATTTAAAAAATCATCATGAACACATACCACGCTGCATTTTGGTCTGCTTCATAGGACGAGCATGTCACCTAGTTATATAAAGGGTTAAATAAAATACATGTATATTTACTACTTGGATCCCGTTTCAGTAATAATGAAGTTAGGCCTTCTTGTTGAATGTCTGATAATCTACCATTTATATAGGAGTGGTTAAAACATGCTAATAACGGTCCTCTGAGTATATCAACAAAAGTTTGGTATACCATCCAGCCCTGGAGTTTTCCCAGACTTAAAGACTTTAATTGCATCAAGAAGCTCCTCCTCTGTAATTTGGTCTTCACACGAGTCTTCCTGCTCTACCTTCTTAACAACAAGGAATGTCCTACAGACCCTAGTTCTGTTGCACCTGGACTACTGTTCAGTCGTGTGGTCAGGTGCCACAAAGACGGAGTTAGGAAAATGACAATTGGCTCCGAACAGGGCAGCAGGGCAGGACCTTAAAAGTACAGAGGGAGCTAACAGTAATGATATGCATGTCAATCTCTCATGTCTGAAAGTGAAGGAGAGATTGACTTCGTCAGGTTGTTTTTGTAAGAAGTGTTGACAAGCTGAATGCACCGAGCTGCCGTTTAAACTACTAGCACACATCTCAGACACCCATGCAAGACATGCCATCACAGGTCTCTTCACAATCCCCAAGTCCAGAACAGACAATGGGATGCGCACAGTACTACATGGAAGCATGACTACATGGAACTCTATTCCACATCAGGTAATTGCAAGCAGTAGAAAGAGACTTAAAAAAAACATAAAAATATACACCTTATGGAACAGACACACAAAAGGTACAGACACACGCATAAGCGCTAACACACACACGTACATTGGCAGCAGCTAATCGGGATCCCTAATAAATACAAACTGTGGGAAGCATTGGAGTCAATATGGGTCAGCATCCCTATGGAATGCTTTCCTTTCAACACCTTGTACAGTCCATGCCCCAATGAATTTAGGCTGTTCTGAAGGGGGTGCAACTCAATATTAGGAAAGTGATCTTAATGTTGTTTTACACTCAGTGTATATCACATTGCAAATAGTATCCCCATACATACTGCTGTTTAGGAGTTTGACTGTAAGGGTGGGGTGGGGGGGGGTTCTTATATCTATTCAGCTTACACTGCCTGTGGGGAGAAGCTGAAACTCTGGGTGAAGTACATGGGAGGGGTCTGACATTTTCTTGGCCTGTCTCATGATTGTTTGTTCAAAGACATTCTGCAGTGACGGGTGCTACCTCACTGCCATCACCTTCATGTCTGTCTGGACCAGTCGATTGATTTGAGATTTTAAATGTCAGGAATTGTGAAGAACTGAGTTTAAATGTATTTGGCTGAGGTACAACAGGTGTAGACCTTACAGTGAAATGCTTACTTACAGGCTCTAACCAATTGTGTGGAGAAAAATGTGTCTGTGTGTGTAGGTAAGTAAAGAAATATAACAACAGTAAAAAGACATTTGAAAATAAGAGTAGCAAGGCTATATACAGACACTGGTTAGTCAGGCTTATTGAGGTAGTATGTACATGTGGATATGGTTAAAGTGACTATGCATATATGATGAACAGAGAGTAGCAGCAGCGTAAAAGAGAGGTTGGGGGGCACACAATGCAGATAGTCCGGGTAAACATTTGGTTACCTGTTCAGGAGTCTATTATGGCTTGGGGGTAAAAACTGTTGAAGCCTTTTTGTCCTAGACTTGGCACTCCGGTACCACTTGCCATGCGGTAGTAGAGAGAACAGTCTATGACTGGGGTGGCTGGGGTCTTTGACAATTTTCAGGGCCTTCCTCTGACACCGCCTGGTGTAGAGTTCCTGGATGGCAGGCAGCTTTGCCCCAGTGATATACTGGGCCGTACGCACTACCCTCTGAAGTGTCGGAGGCCGAGCAATTGTCATACCAGGAAGTTATGCAACCAGGATGCCCTCGATGTTGCAGCTGTAGAACCTTTTGAGGATCTCAGGACCCATGCCAAATCTTTTTAGTTTCCTGAGGGGAAATAGGCTTTGTCATGCCCTCTTCACGACTGTCTTGGTGTGTTTGGACCATTCTAGTTTGTTGTTGATGTGGACACCAAGGAATTTGAAGATATCCCCTCTATGCTAATATACCAGATGCATAGTCTACATAGTTGAACAGTATTTAGTTGTATTTGATTGTAACTCTAAATATAAAAATCGAGAATCTAAAGAAGACTTGTTTGTCCTGTCTACATGCCATTATCATAAACAATGGCCGTATTCGAGAGGATCAAAACTGCAATGTATCATGGGTAAATTGTGACTGACTGACTGATCTACAAATAATAATAAGTCATTATTTATCATGAGGGTGATTTGTACATCAGTCAGTCTTCTGCAGTCATTTTCAGGCTCTCGAACACAGCCAGCGACTATTAAAGGCTCAATACCAAATCGACCCCTAGCTCTTTATGCATTTGTGGAGATCTGAGAGTATACTCTTTGAAAGTGATGCAGCATTTTCCAGGAAAAAGCCTTGTCGTTTTTGGAACTTTTTGAATGGTCTTCAATGGGCAAAAACATAGCACAATCATCTTCAGCTCAACAACCTCATAAAAGGCCATTGGCCATTTTATACACAGTACTGGTACTGTATATCTTAATGTCTGCTTTTCCCCCAAATTTGATGATATAATCTTCAAGCCCATTTCACATCGTATTGTATGTGTAGCAATTGTATAGTGAACAATCTAACTAACCTATCACTGGGAAAGATGGATCTATTTCAATATTCCATATCGTACCCATTGATCATTATACTTATTGGCAAACAGGTGACACACTTCTAGACCAGTGTTTCCCAAACCTATCTCGAGAACCTCCAGCCAGTCCACTTCTTCGATGTAGTCCAGAACTAGCACAGCTAATACAAAAGGTCACCTAATCATCAACCTTAGTTGAATCCGCAGTGCTACTTCTGAATACATCAAATAAGTGGGATGGCTGGTTACTCAAGGAGAGGTTTGGGGAACACTAGACAGTTGTGCAAAGAATTCACACACAGACCATGCAAGTGCTTCCCTGTTATGGTCACACTGCCCTCTTGTGTTCACATTGTGCTGAACATGCACAATGTAGACCGTCTTTCAAATAAAATTGAATCGGCACATACCACATGTCCTAAATTATGTTAATATAATGCAAAGTAATTGTAATTGAGAATCAAATTCTCTTCGCAAATAATGCCTCACTAGATTCATGATTGAGAGGGTGAGATAAGCAAATTCCTCCCAATAATTTAAGGGGTTACCTGGTGGAAAATGGGGGAAGGTCATGCTTTTCCAAATTAAATCCAGGGGAAGCCAGGGGAGGAGCAAAGTCATATTTCTAAGATAGCTGCTGGCATGGTCTAAATACAACTAGGCTGCATTAGATATTGCAATGGGTATTCCAACCCTGAGCCCCAGCCTGCTCTGCTCTTGCTGATCAAAAACCTTTGTGTGTGCTGCCTAACCAATGGCTGTGCTGTGTAGGCCTATGATGGCAGTTCAGGTTAGGTTGGGATGACTAGCATGTAGCCTATGTTCAGTTTGAGACGAAGAGCACGAAGATGAGAAAGAGGACCAGAGGTCAACTTTGATAGTGTGCTACTACTATGATTGATTTTATGAAAAACTATGTTTCTTGCCCATGATGTATTTATCAAAGTTATTGACAGGGTTGAAGAGTAATGGATTACATGTAATCCGTTACATGTAAAGGATGACAAAAAAACGGTAACTGTAATCCGTTACATTACCAGCAAAAATACTGTAATCAGACTACAGCTACTTTTGAAAAACGAGATGATTACTTCGATGATTACTTCTAAATTAAGAAAGGATGTTTGCGATAAAAAAAAAATATGAACCTTCTTTGTTTTCACAATGACATTCAAATCAACATTGAAAAAAGGTGCAACATTTTTTTTTTAAGTATTCACCCCCTTTGTTAAGGCAAGCCAGAGACCACTATGATGACACATCAAATGTATTTGATGGATCGCGGGAAAAGAGCAGGAATAGGCTTTTGCTGGCTACAGTCCAAGCTGTCTTCCATTGGTGCGAATACTGTTGGCATCCAAAGATGTCTTGAATAAACGCTTGGAGGTAAGGACGACAGCAGTGGTGTAGTCTCCAGCGATACGGATATCACATTAAGATCTACGTAGCGCATTGATGTGTATCACACTGCTGCTCTCTCATTTAGCTATTTGCGCCTTGTGAATTGTGGTTGTTGTGGATGGCTGTTCACAAATCTAAATGTGTAATTGTACCTAACAATGGTTGTATTCAATAAGTTTAAACTGCCTGAACTATCTCTGACCATTCGTAGCCTGTCATTTTGGTATTTTGTGGGGTATTAAAATCGATTCTGCCAATATGTAAAATGATGTAGAATTGCATGGAATGTTTATAGAAGGCTATTATTTCTCAGACCTGCAGCACTTGGAGCTATCAAAAATACAGCGTTCCCATGTGATGCTTAGTTAGGGCAAACGGTTGACATGTTCTCCTCTATCCACTTTGTTTTAATTGTTATTTTGGGTAAAGGGGAGGGTCACTTATTTTTTTCATAAAGTCTGATTTTCTCCATGTAACTCTTATTATAAAGAACGTTCACTCTCTAACTTCTCTGGGACTGGCCTGGACCTTGAATGACTGTTTTGAAACATGCTAAGACTGTAATCGGATTGTAAGGTTCTTAAGCGTGCTCTCTCTCCACATCTCTCTCTCTCCTCATCTTTCTCTCTCTTCATCTCCCCTCTCTCTCTCACTCTCTCTCACTCTCACTCTCACTCTCTCTCTCCAGCGGGCATTAGGAGCTTATCTCTGGATTAGGGTCCAGAGGGGAGGAGGAGATAGTTTGGGAGTCAGGAGACACAGGTGGTGGGGGTCGGGAGAGATGGGTAGAGGGAGAGTTGAGAGCAGAGGGAGCGGGGGAGAGAGAGCAGAGAAGGGAGGAAGGGAATGGGGGATAGAGGGAGGAAGAGTGGTGAGGGGTAAAGGGAGAGAAGAGAGGAGGAAAGAATAGAGGGGGGAATTACAGGGAGAGGGAGAAGGGAGACTTTCCACCACATTATACTGTTCTGTCCCCACTGTATGAGTATACATTTAGATTTTCCTCATTATCATCACGAAATGATGAGGTTCACTGTATTAAATTCATGGTACGAGGTTCATTTGATCAAATTCATAGTGGGTCAAGGTTCCCAAGCCTCATCTTCATCCTCGGTCTACATTCGGCAGAGGGAGAAGTCCATTCATGAATACCTCTCGTGTGGAGCCACACACCCCTCAATTACCTCCTATCATGGGAGCTCTCCTACTGTGTTGTCTGGAACATCCCTTGGCCTGTCTCATAAAATGAAATACAAAGTGAACATTAACGTGTATACACATACACACACAACCATGCGGGCACTCACGTAAGCGTGCACGCAGGCACAAATGGGCACACACACACGGCCCTCCTCTGTCTGCGTCCCCTTGTCTGCCTCTGAGTATGCTTCAGAAGACTCACAATGCGTCTGCATAGCGAAACCTCTGCGTACTAGCTAGGACAATGACGGTTTAAACATTCCAATGGGTGTTATTGAGGAGGCAGGTAGCCAAGTGGTTCGAGCGTTGGACTGGTAACTGAAAGGTTGCAAGAGCTAATCCCCGAGCTGACAAGGTAAAAAATCTGTCATTCTAAACCACTGTTCCTAGGCCGTCATTGCAAATAAGAATTTATGCTTAATAAGGATCGGCGTTCCGAGTCATGCAGCGCCTTATGTCAAGATCGCAGATTTTAGAGAAACAACAAATGCCGGTAAATGTAAGTACATGTAAGTGTCTGATATTGGCTTAAATTCTTGTTAATATAACTGCACTGTCCAATTTACAGGAGCTATTACTGCGAAAAAATCCTATTGCTACTGCCATACTATTGTTTGAGGAGAGCTCTTAACAACAAAACACTTTTTTAATCGCGATAGGTTTGATAAATTCACCTCTGAAGGTGAGATGTGTACTTACATTCTGAAATCTTGCTCTGATTTATCATCCAAAGGGTCCCAGAGATAACATGAAGTGTCGTTTTGTTAGGTAAAATCCTTCTTCATTAAAAAGGTCCATATAACATGCACGATTCCACTCATTCAATTTGCAAAGAAAGGAATCTGTGAAAATCTCACCCTAACCGTTGTTTCAACGAGTCAAATCACATTCGTATGTATTCCTCAGAGATCCTAGAAGGTAACAAAATGTCACTATATCATTAGGGGTGTAGTATATCCAATAGGACACCATATTTGTTCAGAGAGCGTCGCCTTCATGGCATGCCAATGACTCAGGCGGTCATCACTTGAATGACTGTATCTTTGTCAAATAAGCACCCATCTGGGTCAAACAAAGCTAGCTAGATAGCCAATGAGCTGGACTTTACGGGAGTATCCGGAAACCATGTATATGTTGTAAAATGTAGCTACTAACCTTGTACGACAGCATACCTTTTCATTTTGGACAAAAATTATAAGGATATTCAGAGTTATGAAGTTATGAAAACTGGTTGTTTGGCAAATGCTGAACTTATAATATGGCTACTAATACTTGGAAAGCTAAATTAAAGTCCAAGTATACTGATTTGACGATATTCTTGCAGAAAAATGTAATATGAATAAAAAAACGTCTCCATCACGATTTGCCCAAATGTACTTGGGGACTTCACCCTAAAAGTCTCAAAGTTCACTCATACTTCAAGTTATCCATCTGAGACTTTGCACATACACTGTTGCTGTCATGTGGACACCATCGGAATTACAACCAGAGTGATGGCTAGAACTATGACTTTTCTCTTGCATTTCAAAGATTGTGGGAGAAGAAAAACATTTGTTTTTTGTGTTATTTCCTCCTACATTCAATTCACATTTCCACAAACGTCAAAGTGTTTCCTTTCAAATGGTACCAAGAATATACATATCCTTCCTTCAGGGCCTGAGCTACAGGCAGTTAGATTTGGGTATGTCATTTAGATAAAAATTGAAAAAAAGAGGGCTATCCCTGAATTAACTGACTTGCCGACTATTGCACTATTGCCGACTAGTATGACTATTGCAGGCCACAAGGGGAAGACAATAAAAAGTAGCATACAGGTGTTATGTACTTGAGTGAAGACCCAAAAGCGGTTTTAACAGAAAACAGAGTTCTTTAATGAAAAACAGGAATGGCATAAATCCTCTTCCAACGTTGTCAACGGAACAAAAAGAACGTTAGTATAGTGCAGGATGCACCTGCCAGGCAGACTCCGACAGGATAGGACAAGGTGGAAGCAAACGAGACGACAGCTTGCTTCTGGCATCAAAAACACAAACAAGAATCAGACACTGAAAGTAGCAGGAACAGAGAGAGAAATAGAGACCTAATCAGAGGGGGAAGAGAGAACAGGTGGGAAAGAGTGAATGAGCTAGTTAGGGGAGATGTAGAACAGCTGAAGAATGAGAGACAGAGAAGGTAACCTAAAAAGACCAGCAGAGAGAGACAGAGTGAAGAGAAAGGACAGGAACAGACATAACAAGACATGACAGTACCCCCCCACTCACCGAGCACCTCCTGGCGCACTCGAGGAGGAAACCTGGCGGCAACGGAGGAAATCATCGATCAGCGAACGGTCCAGCACGTCCCGAGAGGGAACCCAACTCCTCTCCTCAGGACCGTACCCCTCCCAATCCACTAGGTACTGATGACCACGGCCCCGAGGGCGCATGTCCAAAATCTTACGAACCCTGTAGATGGGTGCGCCCTCGACAAGGATGGGGGGAGGGACGAGCGGGGGCGCGAAGAACGGGCTTAACACAGGAGACATGGAAGACCGGGTGAACGCGACGAAGATAGCGCTGGAGAAGAAGTCGCACTGCGACAGGATTAATGACCTGAGAAATACGGAACGGACCAATGAACCGCGGGGCCAACTTGCGAGAAGCTGTCTTAAGGGGAAGGTTCTGAGTGGAGAGCCATACTCTCTGACCGCAACAATATCTAGGACTCTTGGTCCTACGCTTATTAGCGGCCCTCACAGTCTGCGCCCTATTACGGCAAAGTGCCGACCTGACCCCTTCCAGGTGCGCTCGCAACGCTGGACAAAAGCCTGAGCGGAGGGGACGCAGGACTCGGCGAGCTGAGATGAGAACAGCGGAGGCTGGTACCCGAGGCTACTCTGAAAAGGAGATAGACCGGTAGCAGACGAAGGAAGCGAGTTGTGGGCGACTCTGCCCAGGGGAGCTGTTCTGACCAAGACGCAGGGTTACGAAAAGAAAGACTGCGTAAAATGCGACCAACAGTCTGATTGGCCCGTTCGGCTTGACCGTTAGACTGGGGATGAAAGCCGGACGAGAGACTGACGGAAGCCCCAATCAAACGGCAAAACTCCCTCCAAAATTGAGACGTGAACTGCGGGCCTCTGTCGGAAACGACGTCAGACGGAAGGCCATGAATTCGAAAAACATTCTCGATAATGATCTGAGCCGTCTCCTTAGCAGAAGGGAGCTTAGCGAGAGGAATGAAATTAGAGAATCTATCGACAACCGTAAGAATAACTGTCTTCCCGCTGATGAAGGCAGTCCGGTGATAAAATCTAAAGCGATGTGAGACCACGGTCGAGAGGGAATGGGAAGCGGTCTGAGACGGCCGGCAGGAGGAGAGTTCCCAGATTTAGTCTGCGCGCAGACCGAACAAGCAGCGACAAATCGACGCGCGTCACGTTCCCGAGTGGGCCACCAGAAACGCTGGCGAATGGAAGCGAGCGTACCCCGAACGCCGGGGTGGCCGGCTAACTTGGCAGAGTGGGCCCACTGAAGAACGGCCGGACGAGTAGGAACGGGAACGAACAGAAGGTTCCTAGGACAAGCTCGGCGACGGAGTGTGAGCGAGTGCTTGCTTTACCTGCCTCTCAATTCCCCAGACAGTCAACCCGACAACACGCCCCTCAGGGAGAATCCCTCGGGGTCGGAGGAGACCTCAGAAGAACTGAAGAGACGAGATAAAGCATCAGGCTTGGTGTTTTTGAGCCCGGACGATAAGAAATAACAAACTCGAAACGAGCGAAAAACAGAGCCCAACGAGCCTGACGCGCATTAAGTCGTTTGGCTGAACGGATGTACTCAAGGTTCCTATGGTCAGTCCAAACGACAAAAGGAACGGTCGCCCCCTCCAACCACTGTCGCCATTCGCCTAGGGCTAAGCGGATGGCGAGCAGTTCGCGATTACCAACATCATAGTTACGTTCTGACGGCGATAAGCGATGAGAGAAAAACGCGCAAGGATGGACCTTGCCGTCAGAGAGAGAGCGCTGAGAAAGAATGGCTCCCACGCCCACCTCTGACGCGTCAACCTCAACAACAAACTGTCTAGAGATGTCAGGTGTAACAAGAATAGGAGCGGATGTAAAACGATTCTTAAGAAGATCAAAAGCTCCCTGGGCGGAAACGGACCACTTAAAGCACGTCTTAACAGAAGTAAGGGCTGTGAGGGGAGCTGCCACCTGACCGAAATTACGGATGAAACGACGATAGAAATTAGCGAAGCCCAGAAAGCGCTGCAGCTCGACGCGTGACTTAGGAACGGGCCAATCAATGACAGCCTGGACCTTAGCGGGATCCATCTTAATGCCCTCAGCGGAAATAACGGAACCGAGAAAAGGGACAGAGGCGGCATGAAAAATGCACTTCTCAGCCTTCACATAAAGACAGTTCTCCAAAAGGCGCTGGAGGACGCGTCGCACGTGCTGAACATGAATCGAGAGAGACGGTGAAAAAATCAGGATATCGTCCATGTAAAACGAAAACAAAAATGTTCAGCATGTCTCTCAGGACGTCGTTAACTAGTGCCTGAAAGACAGCTGGAGCGTTAACGAGGCCGAAAGGAAGAACCCGGTATTCAAAGTGCCCTAACGGAGTGTTAAACGCCGTCTTCCACTCGTCCCCCTCCCTGATGCGCACGAGATGGTAGGCGTTACGAAGGTCCAATTTGGTGAAAAACCTGGCTCCCTGCAGGATCTCGAAGGCCGAAGACATAAGAGGAAGCGGATAACGATTCTTAACTGTTATGTCATTCAGCCCTCGATAATCCACGCATGGGCGCAGGGACCCGTCCTTCTTCTGAACAAAAAAAAACCCGCTCCGGCGGGAGAGGAGGAGGAGACTATGGTACCGGCGTCGAGCGAAACAGACAAATAATCCTCGAGAGCCTTACGTTCGGGAGCCGACAGAGAGTATAATCTACCCCGGGGGAGTAGTTCCCGGAAGGAGATCAATACTACAGTCATACGACCGGTGTGGAGGGAGAGAAGTGGCCTTGGAACGACTGAACACCGTGCGCAGATCGTGATACTCCTCCGGCACCCCTGTCAAATCGCCAGGCTCCTCCTGTGAAGAAGAGACAGAGGAAACAGGAGGGATAGCAGACATTAAACAGGTCACATGACAAGAAACATTCCAGGATAGGATAGTATTACTAGACCAATTAATAGAAGGGTTATGGCGCACTAGCCAGGGATGACCCAAAACAACAGGTGTAAAAGGTGAACGAAAAATTAAAAAAGAAATGGTTTCGCTATGATTACCAGAGACAGTGAGGGTTAAAGGCAGCGTCTCACGCTGAATCTTGGGGAGAGAACTACCATCTAAAGCGAACAAGGCCGTGGGCTCCCTAACTGTCTGAGAGGAATGTCATGTTCCCGAGCCCAGGTCTCGTCCATAAAACAGCCCTCCGCCCCAGAGTCTATCAAGGCACTGCAGGAAGCAGATGAACCGGGCCAGCGGAGATGGACCGGAAAGGTAGTGCGTGATCCAGAAGGAGAGGCCTGAGTAGTTGCGCTCACCAGTAGCCCTCCTCTTACTGATGAGCTCTGGCTTTTACTGGACATGAGGTGACAAAATGACCAGCGGAGCCGCAGTAGAGACAGGCGATTGGTGATTCTCCGTTCCTTCTCCTTGGCCGAGATGCGGATACCCCCCAGCTGCATAGGCTCAGCATCCGAGCCGGCGGAGGAGGGTGGCAGTGATGCGGCAGGTGGCAGTGATGTGGAGAGGGGAGCAACGGAGAACGCGAGCTCCTTTCCACGAGCTCGGCGACGAAGATCAAACCGTCGCTCTATGCGAATAGCGAGAGCTATTAAGGAGTCCAGACTGGAAGGAACCTCCCGGGAGAGGATCTCATCCTTAACCTCGACGAGGAGACCCTCCAGAAAACGAGCGAGCAAAGCCGGCTCGTTCCAGTCACTAGAGGCAGCGAGAGTGCGAAACTCAATAGAATAATCCGTTATGGATCGATTCCCCTGACATAGGGAAGACAGGGCCCTGGAAGCCTCCTCCCCAAAAACAGAACGGTCAAAAACCCGTATCATCTCCTCCTTAAAGTCCTGATACTGGTTAATACACTCAGCCCTCGCCTCCCAGATTGCCGTGCCCCACTCACGCGCCCGTCCGGTAAGGAGAGAAATGACGTAGGCGATGCGGGCTGCGCTCCTGGAGTAAGTGTTGGGCTGGAGAGAGAACACCACATCACACTGAGTGAGGAATGAGCGGCACTCAGTGGGCTCCCCAGAGTAACACGGCGGGTTGTTGATCCTGGGCTCCGGAGACTCGGAAACCCTGGAAGTGGGCGGTGGATCGAGGTGGAGTTGGTGAACCTGTCTTGTGACGTCGGAGACTTGGACGGCCAGGGTCTCAACGGCATGTCGAGCAGCAGACAATTCCTCCTCGTGTCTGCCTAGCATCGCTCCCTGGATCTCGACGGCGGAGTGAAAAGGGTCCGGAGCCGCTGGGTCCATTCTTGGTCTGATTCTTCTGTTATGTACTTGAGTGAAGACCCAAAAGCGGTTTTAACAGAAAACAGAGTTCTTTAATGAAAAACAGGAATGGCATAAATCCTCTTCCAACGTTGTCAACGGAACAAAAAGAACGTTAGTATAGTGCAGGATGCACCTGCCAGGCAGACTCCGACAGGATAGGACAAGGTGGAAGCAAACGAGACGACAGCTTGCTTCTGGCATCAAAAACACAAACAAGAATCAGACACTGAAAGTAGCAGGAACAGAGAGAGAAATAGAGACCTAATCAGAGGGGGAAGAGAGAACAGGTGGGAAAGAGTGAATGAGCTAGTTAGGGGAGATGTAGAACAGCTGAAGAATGAGAGACAGAGAAGGTAACCTAAAAAGACCAGCAGAGAGAGACAGAGTGAAGAGAAAGGACAGGAACAGACATAACAAGACATGACAACAGGTGCATACAGGTGCATTAACTAAACAAAAGATATAATCAAATAGGCTAGCCATTTATTAGTGGATGCTCAAAGGCTTTATCTCTTTACCTTGCCTCCCAGGACTGACCAGTTTGTGCATCTCCCTGTCCAAATACAGAGACGAATCTGATTCATTCAATGTTTATGCAGTGTCTTTGTGTAAACTATATATATATATATATATATATATATATATATATATATATATATATATATATATATATATATATATATATATATATATATATATATATATATATATATATATATATATATATATATATATATATATATATATATATATATATATAGTGTAGGCATGTGTGCACATGGCCGTAGTTTGTACACAAAGACACTGCATAAACATAAACATATATATATATATATCTTGTCCCTGGCCACGAGCATGTTTACATTGTATAGGTCAATGTCCTCATGCCTCCTTGCAGCATGCCCCAGGCACGTTCACGCACATGAGCAGGGACCCTGGGGATCTTTATTTTGGTGTTTTTCAGAGTCAGTAGAAAGGCCTCTTTAGTGTCCTAAGTTTTCATAACTGTCACCTTATTTGCCTACCGTCTATAAGCTGTTAGTGTCTTAACGACTGTTCCACAGGTGCATGTTCATTAATGGTTTCTGGTTAATTGAACAAGCTTGGGAAACAGTGTTTAAACCCTTCACAATGAAGATCTGTGAAGTTATTTGGATTTTTACTAAATATCTTTGAAAGATAGGGTCCTTAAAAAGGGCCGGGTCTTTTTTTGCTGAGTGTACTTTTGGTCATGAAGTGTATCTGTAGTGGAGTTGTAGTAGTACTACAGTAGCAGCAGTAGTACATTTTTACAGCACTCAGAACCATGCTTTGATTTTTGTTTTATGATAATAGGCCAAAAATGGTACAGTACCCTGTAAATATCTGTACTGCAATGTGGCTTTGTTTGAATTGAGTCTTACTACTGGAGTGGAATGTATGGTAGCGGTGTGGTGGCTATTGCCTGTTACAGTGTCTGTACCCTCTCCCACTTCACTTCAGACAACACAACTTGTTACAGGTAATAGCCACCACACCCCTGCCATACATTCCATTACATTCCATTACATACTGTCTTACACTGTCCTCTATTGTGCCTCACTGACTGTTTCGGGTGAGGCTTTGCATCAAGATATCAGCTATATTCTGTGTTTGGACTGATAGTGGCAGACCAATGTTCTTATCGATAATGGCTGATGGCTGTTCTGAAAGTACACACACAAACATCTCTGGTCAGATAACCACAGAGGAAAACAAACAAAAGAGAAGCCCTTTCATTCATCCCAGCCTTCCAGCTGCTCACCATTATCTATCTTGAACTTTGACCTGCACAATGTAAACATGCACGTCAACAACACTGGTTTGCATGCGTGAGGTGGGGTGAGACAAAGAGGATCGAAACATTCTGTGTCTTTCTGAACCAAACAGAAGAACAGCACAGTTCAACACCAACAGAGCCTATAGGTCGCTTTCTGACTGAGTAGGGGTGTGCACTTTGTCAACCAATTAATCAAAGAATCTATTGCTTTGATCTTCTAGCAGAGAGAAAACAACACAGTAGTTGTCACACAGACCAGAAGAGTAGCTATTTTTATTGTTCGTGCATTCATTCCTGTGACTTGTTGACGACAGTCTGTCTGGTGACACAGTGAAGGGACTGTGAGCAGAGTGATGTAATCCAACTCAATTCCTTGATCTTACTGTTCTGTGACGTGACGTAATCAACAGTGCCACTGTCTGCAACCGCATGAAGAGAAACAACACGTGACATAAAAGAACAACTTTGGCCTCCTTTATCACACTAGCCAGTCCTCAAAAGGCCATTTACGGCCAGACTACATTTACATGTCAGAGATAACACAACCATCATGACATCATTAATACATCTGGGTTCTATTTTTAAAAAGTGTGAGGTGTAACCTAGATGCGAAAAGCCCCCCATTCCAAACCAAGGAATAATTAGGGAATGTCGAAACAGTCTTGCTTCATAAGGACATCGATAGTTGATGGCTGTGACAGGCCAAAGAGGTTGTATATAATGACTGAGTAAGAGGTTTCGTTGTTTGGGACATGGCTGCGGTATGCTAGAGTCTCAGGGGTGAGGGGTGCAGGTTGACACAGCTATCCGAGGACATGGCTGTCTTTCCATCAGATGGCCATCCTCGAAAGGACAGAAATGTTTTGCAAATGCATATCATTTGTGCTTAGTTTAGGTTTAAATTTAGGTTAAAGGTTAGCGTCAGGGTTAGGATGTTTGAAATCGCATGTGTTTAGAAAGTGCCACATTGCCCGAGGCAAGGGAGATAATAGTACTGTGTGAAGAGGAGAGGGTATACCATGAACAATCAGCTGAAACATTAGAATGTGTGAGCAGCATTGATTATCTATCTGTTCTAGTAACTACAGCAAGTTCCTAAGGTGTCAATGACAAACATATCAACCTTGTCCTAGCTAATGGCCCGAGGTGCTATCGTTGACTCAACGCACCTGATGACCTCAGTCATCATCATGCAGAAAGACCTCAATGAACTATAGGCGACAGCCTCCGACTGGCCTAGAATGGGTTTACCCAGATCTGGCAAGGAAGCATCCAAATGGCGAGTCGTGGGGATGGACGGATCGCTGTGGATCATTCTTATAAGAGGGGCACATGATGAGGGACGATGGATGGAGCACAGTGGTACCCCTTCCAGCACACACAGTGGGATTGCCTACTTTTCTACGTGTCAGTGAGGACATGTAAAGACAAATAGAGCAATAATTCCTTTTCAAGGCAGGGCCAAATTACCGAACGGGAACGCAAGTCATGGGGCCACAGCCTGATTTTTTTTGGCCCCCCAGACAGCATACAGTTGAAGTCAGACGTTTACATACACCTTAGCCAAGTACAGTTAACCTCAGTTATTCCTGACACTAAATCCTAGTAAACATTCCATGTCTTAGGACAGTTAGGATTACCACTTTATTTTAAGAATGTGAAATATCAGAATAATAGTCAAAAAATGAGTTATTTCAGCTTTTATTTCTTTCATCACATTCTTAGTGGGTCATAAGTTTACAAACACTCGATTAGTATTTGGTAGCATTGCCTTTAAATTGTTTAACTTGGGGCAAATTTTTCGGTAGCCTTCCAGAAGTTTTCCACAATAAATTGGGTGAATATTGGCCCATTCCTCCTGACAGAGCTGGTGTCACTGAGTCAGGTTTGTTGGCCTCCTTGCTCTCACACGCTTTTTCAGTTCTGCCCACAAATTTTCTATAGTTGAGGTCAGGGCTTTGTGATGGCCACTCCAATACCTTGACTTTGTTGTCCTTAAGCCATTTTCCCACAACTTTGGAAGAATGCTTGGGGTCATTGTCCATTTGGAAGACCCATTTGCGACCAAGCTTTAACTTCCTGACTGATGTCTTGATTTTCCATCCTCATGATGCCATCTATTTTGTGAAGTGCACCAGTCCCTCCTGCAACAAAGCCTCCCCCCCAACATGATGCTGCCACCCCCGTGCTTTATGGTTGGGATGGTGTTCTTTGGCTTGCAAGCCTCCCTATTTTTCCTCCAAACTTAGTGATGGTCATCATGGCCAAACAGTTCTATTTTTGTTTCATCAGACTACAGGACATTTCTCCAAAAGTACGATCTTTGTCCCCATGTGCAGTTGCAAACCATAGTCTGGCTTTTTTATGGTGGTTTTTGAGCAGTGGCTACTTCCTTGCTGAGCAGCCTTTCAGGTTATGTCGATATAGGACTCGTTTTACTGTGGATATACTGTGATTTCTTTTGATTTTCCCATGATGTCAAGCAAAGATGCCCTGAGTTTGAAGGTAGGCCTTGAAATAAATCCACAGGTACACCTCCATTTGACTCAAATCATGTCAATTAGCCTATCAGAAACTTCTAAAGCATGACATTTTTCTGGAATTTTCCAAGCTGTTTAATAAAGGCACAGTCAACTTAATGTATGTAAACATCTGACCTACTGGAATTGTGATACAGTGAATAATAAGTGAAATAATCTGACTGTAAACAATTGTTGGAAAAATTACTCGTGTCATGCAAAAAGTAGATGTCCTAACCGACGTGCCAAAACTATAGTTTGTTAACAAGAAATGTGTGGAATGGTTGAAATGAGTTTTAATGACTCCAACCTAAGCGTATGTAACATTCTGACTTCAGCTGTATGATAGCAACATTTGTACAATTACAGGAAATTAGATTTAAAACTGCAAAATGTTCTTTCAGTGTAATTCGTCTGTGTGTAGCTGGTGAGATGAGTCAGGTGCAGGACAGCAGATATGAGGAATGAAAGACATTTTTCTCAACAATATAACAATAGAATTAAAAAGACCAATATCTTTTTAATTCTATGCACAATGCATTTTGCTAGAATTTTTGCATTGCAACACTGATTTTTAAATGGACTGGATCGTCATTTAAAAAAATTATTTGTTCTTAACTGACGTGCCTAGTGTCACGTTCTGACCTTTATTTCCTTTGTTTTGTCATTATTTAGTATGGTCAGGGCGTGAGCTGGGGTGGGCAGTCTGTTTGTTTTTCTATGATTTGGGTATTTCTATATTTCGGCCTAGTATGGTTCTCAATCAGAGGCAGGTGTCATTAGTTGTCTCTGATTGAGAATCATACTTAGGTCGCCTGGGTTTCACTGTGTGTTTGTGGGTGATTGTTCCTGTCTCTGTGTTTGCACCAGATAGGGCTGTTTTGGTTTTTCACATTTCTTGTTTGGTTAGTTTATTCATGTATAGTGTCTTTATTAAAGTACCATGAATAACCACCACGCTGGGTTTTGGTCCGCCTCTCCTTCACCTCAAGAAAACCGTTACAGAATCACCCACCACAACAGGACCAAGCTGCGTGGTAACGGGCAGCAGCAGGAGCAGCGGGATAAAAAACTTCTGGACTTGGGAAGAAATCCTCAACGGGAGAGAACCCCCGGGCAAAACCAGGGGAGTATCGCCGTCCCAAGGTGCAGCAGGAGAAGCGGCAGCAGGAGCAGCGCGAGGAGGAATGGACATGGGAGGATGAGTTAGATGGTAAAGGACCCTGGGCACATCCTGGAGAATATCGCCTCCCCAAAGAGGAGCTGGAGGCGGCGAAGGCGGAGAGGCGCTGATATGAGGAGGCAGCACGGCGGCGTGGATGGAAACCCGAGAGTCAGCCCCAAAAATCTATTGGAGGGGCACAAAGGAAGTGTGGTGAAGCCAGGTAGGAGACCTGCGCCAACTTCCTGTGCTTACCGGGGGGCGAGAGAGACCGGGCAGGCACTGTGTTATGTGGTGGAGCGCACGGTGTCCCCAGTGCGGGTGCATAGCCCGGTGCGGTACATACCAGCTCCGCGTATCGGCCAGGCTAGAGTGAGCATCGAGCCAAGTGCCATGAAGCCGGCTCTACTTATCTGGTCCCCAGTGCGTCTCCTTGGGCCGGCTTACATGGCACCAGCCTTGCGCACGGTGTCCCCGGTTCGCCTGCATAGCCCAGTGTGGGCTATTCCACCTCGCCGCACTGGCAGGGCGACCGGGAGCATTCAACCGAGTAAGGCTGGGCAGGCTCAGTGCTCAAGAGCTCCAGTGCGCCTGCACGGTCCGGTCTATCCGGTACTACCTCCACGCACCAGCCCTCCGGTGGCAGCCCCCCTCACCAGGCTGTCTCTCCATCTCATCCCTACAGGTGCTCCCGCCTGTCTAGCGCTGCCGGAGCCTTCCTCCTCTCCAGCGCAGCCAGAGCTCCCGCCCCTCATTCCAGAGGCGCCAGAGCAACTCAGTCCAGCGCTGCCAGAGCCTTCCTCTCCAGCGTTGCCGGAGCTACCCGTCTGCCCAGCGCCGCCTGAGCCACCCGTCTGCCCAGCGCCGCCTGAGCCACCCGTCTGCCCAGCGCCCCGCCTGAGCCACCCGTCTGCCCAGCGCCTGAGCCACCCGTCTGCCCAGCCGCCTGAGCCACCCGTCTGCCCAGCGTCGCCTGAGCCACCCGTCTGCCCAGCGCCGCCTGAGCCACCCGTCTGCCCAGCGCCGCCTGAGCCACCCGTCTGCCCAGCGCCGCCTGAGCCACCCGTCTGCCCAGCGCCGCCTGAGCCACCCGTCTGCCCAGCGCCGCCTGAGCCACCCGTCTGCCCAGCGCCGCCTGAGCCACCAGTGCCCAGCTCGCCCAGCAGCCGCCTGAGCCACCCGTCTGCCCAGCGCCGCCTGCCCAGCGCCGCCTGAGCCACCCGTCTGCCCAGCGCCGCCTGAGCCACCCGTCTGCCCAGCGCAGCCTGAGCCAGAGCCACCCGTCTGCCCAGCGCCGCCTGAGCCAGAGCCACCCGTCTGCCCAGCGCCGCCTGAGCCACCCGTCTGCCCAGCATCTCCTGAGCCACCCGTCTGCCCAGCGTCTCCTGAGCCACCCGTCTGCCCAGCGTCGCCTGAGCCACCCGTCTGCCCAGCGCCGCCTGAGCCACCCGTCTGCCCAGCGCCGCCAGTCAGCCCAGAGGAGCCAGCGCCGCCAGTCAGCCCAGAGGCGCCAGCGCCGCCAGTCAGCCCAGAGGCGCCAGTCAGCCCAGAGGCGCCAGCACCGCCAGTCAGCCCAGAGGCGCCAGCGCCGCCAGTCAGCCCAGAGGCGCCAGCGCCGCCAGTCAGCCCAGAGGCGCCAGTCAGCCCAGAGGCGCCAGAGCCCCTCTGTCCAGAGCTTCCGCCCCTCTGTCCCGAGCTGCCCCTCTGTCCCGAGTACCATGAATAACCACCACGCTGCGTTTTGGTCCGCCTCTCCTTCACCTCAAGAAAACCGTTACAACGTCGTATAAATACAAGGCCACAAATACAGACCGCAATACAAAAAACAATTACACAAACAAACATGGGGGAACAGAGGGTTAAATAATGAACAAGTATTTGGGGAATTGAAACCAGGTGTGTAAGACAAAGACAAAACAAATGGAAAATGAAAAGTGGATCGGCGATGGCTAGAAGGCCGGTGACGTCCGAACAAGGAGAGGGACCGACTTCGGCGGAAGTCGTGACATGCAGCCTCATAGTAAAATGTGAACAAAAGCACAAGATGAGCTATAAAACGGCCAAAATAATTCCCTGCCCATGGCAAAAAGTGTAGAATTGCATGAAATTAGCTTTAGAACTGCAACATTTTCTCTCAGCCACATGGCAAAATGTGTTGAAATGCAGGAAGTTAGCTGATTTCCCAAAAGATACAATAATTCCGAAAACAAATATATACTAAAATACTACCCCAAATTATGGTAGTCCGGCCCTGTATCAAAGAGGTCAGAAGAAGTACAACTACTCTAGCGAGGGGCTTGGGACTGTTGTGAATGCATACACTAAACCGGTGCATGCATGGAGATATCAAGCAAATGTATTTGAATTGGGCCTGGTGAACTGCATTGTACTGAAACATAGTTTACACTTAACTGATTTGCGCTCATCAGGACTCCACTGGATTTATAAATGCAGTGCAGTTGTAACAACTGTTACATTTCATGTTGTATAATTACACAAAATCTGAATAGTTCCATGCCTGATATTTCTGTACATTCCTTTAGTTGTCAACAGTACCCATTTTAATGCTGCACACTTCCTTCTCCTCCTGTATTCCCCTTCATAAACATCCCCTGCCCCTCTTACTTCTTCCCTGTCTACTGTATGTGGAAGAGGGATGTTACTGTACAATTGTCCCATGAAAATCATAATCATTCCTATGTGTAAAATCACAGATATTTAGTTTATATGGTACATTTTATCAGAATGGTCTCCCACTAATATATTGTGATATTTATGCATTTCAGTAATTCATGCAGTGGTGGAGAAAGTACACAATTGTCATACTTGAGTAACAGTAAAGATACCTCAATAGAAAATTACTCAAGTAAAAGGGAAAGTCACGCAGTAAAATACTACTTGAGAAAAAGTCTAAAACTCTTTGGGTTTAAATAGACTTAAGTATCAAAAATAAATGTAAGAGCTAAAATATAGTCAAAAGTATAACTAACGTAAAATTCCTTATATATTAAGCAAACCAGATGGCACATTTTTTTCCATTTACGGATAGCCATGGACACACTCCAACACTCAGACATCATTTATAAACAAAGCATGTGTGTTTAAAGAGTCCGCCAGATCCGAGGCAGTCAGGATGACCAGGGAAAAGTGTGTGAATTGGACCATTTTCCTGTCCTGCTGTCACGCCCTGGTCGAAGTATTTTGTGTTTGTCTTCATTTATTTGGTCAGGCCAGGGTGTGGCATGGGTTTTTGTATGTGGTGTGTTTGTATCGGGATTGTAGCTTAGTGGGGTGTTCTAGATAAGTCTATGGCTGTCTGAAGTGGTTCTCAATCAGAGGCAGGTGTTTATCGTTGTCTCTGATTGGGAACCATATTTAGGCAGCCATATTCTTTGAGTGTTTCGTGGGTGATTGTCCTTAGTGACCCGATGTCCTTGTTCTGACCAGTACAGGCTGTTTCGGTTTTCGTTACGTTCTTTGTTTTGTAGTGTTTGTAATTGATTTGTGTTTTACGTTTGTTTATTAAACATGGATCGCAATCTACACGCCGCATTTTGGTCCGACTGTAACGGCGTTCTTCGTTTGTTGAAAGAGAGTCGGACCGAAATGCAGCGTGTTGGTTACTCATGTTTTTAATGAAACAAATGACGATACATGAAATAACTTATAAATACAAAAACAACAAACGGAACGTGAAAAAACCTATGCAGCCTGTCTGGTGAACACTAACACAGAGACAGGAACAATCACCCACGAAATACAAAATGAAACCCAGGCTACCTAAATACGGTTCCCTATCAGAGACAACAAGAATCACCTGACTCTGATTGAGAACCGCCTCAGGCAGCCAAGCATAAACTAGACACACCCCTAATCAACCACAATCCCAATGCCTACAAAAACCCCAATACGACAACACAATAAACCCATGTCACACCCTGGCCTGAACAAATATATAACGAAAACACAAAATACAATGACCAAGGCGTGACACCGACTCTCCTTCCCACCTAGAAAGCCGTAACAGAATCACCCACCACAACAGGACCAAGCGGCGTGTCAACAGGCAGGAGCAGCAGGAGAAGCAACAGCGGCAGCAGGAGATACGAAATAAGGATTTTTGGACTTGGGAGGAAATCCTAAACGGAGAAGGACCCTGGGCAAAGCCTGGAGAATATCGTCGCTCCAAGGAAGAACTGGAGGCGGCGAAAGCGGAGAGGCGCTGGAATCAGGAGAATCAACAGAGGCAGCAGCAGCAGCAGCAACAGCAGGAGAAGCAACAGAAGCAGCAGCAGTAGCAGCAATGGGAGAGGCTGCATTACTTGGGGAAATGGACTTGGGAGGAGATTCCTTGACGGAGAAGGACCCTGGGAACAGCCTGGAGAATATCGCCGCCCCAAGGAAGAACTGGAGGCGGCGAAAGCGGAGAGGCGCCTCCAGTGAAGCGGATGGAAGCCCGAGAGCTGCCTTGGGGGTGGGGGGGGGGGGCTCAGGGAGAGTGTGGCAGAGTCAGGAGTCAGACCTGAGCCAACTCCCCCTGTTTATCGTGAGGAGCCAAGGAGGAGACCAGAACCAGAGCCGGTGTTGGAGGTGAGCGAAGCATTTGCCCGACGGAGCGTGTCGGGGATTTGATGGCACCTGGGTCAGCGCTTTATACTCGTTCTGAGGTGCGTGTTAGTCGGCTGGTGAAGATTGTGCCAGCCTCACGCACCAGGCCTCCTGTGCACCTCCCTAGCCTTGCACGTCCTGTGCCAGCCCTGCTCTCAAGATGTCCAGTACGCCTTCACGGTCTAGCCCATCCTGTGCCACCTCCACCCACCAGCCCTCCGGTGGCAGCTCCCCGCACCAGGCTTCCTGTGCGTGTCCTCGACCCAATACCACCAGTGCCAGCACCACACATCAGGCCTACAGTGCGCCTCGCCTCTCCAGCGCTGCCAGAGCCTTCCTCCTCTCCTGCGCTGCCGGAGTCTCCCGCCTGTTTAGCGCTGTCAGAGCCTTCCTCCTCTCCTTCGCTGCCGGAGTCTCCCGCCTGTTCAGCGCTGCCAGAGCCTTTCTCCTCTCCTGCGCTGCCGGAGTCTCCTGCCTGTCCAGCGCTGCCAGAGCCTTCCGACTCTACAGCGCTGCCTGAGTCACCTGCCTGTTCAGCGCAGCCAGAGCTGCCAGCCTGCATGGAGTAGCCAGAGCTGCCAGTCAGCATGGAGCAGTCAGAGCTGTCGGTCTGCATGGAGCAGCCAGAGCTGCCAGTATGCATGGAGCAGCTAGAGCTGTCAGTCTGCATGGAGTCGTCAGAGCTGCCAGTCTGCAAGAAGCCGCCAGAGCTGCCAGTCTGCATGGAGCAGCCAGAGCCGCCAGTCAGCATTGAGCAGCCAGATCCGTCAGTCTGCCAGGATCCGCCAGGCAGCCAGACTCTTCCAGATCCGCCAGGCAGCCAGACTCTTCCAGATCCGCCAGGCAGCCAGACTCTTCCAGATCCGCCAGTCAGCCAGACTCTTCCAGATCCGCCAGTCAGCCAGACTCTTCCAGATCCGCCAGTCAGCCAGACTCTTCCAGATCCGCCAGTCAGCCAGACTCTTCCAGATCCGCCAGTCAGCCAGACTCTTCCAGATCCGCCAGTCAGCCAGACTCTTCCAGATCCGCTAATCAGCCAGACTCTTCCAGATCCGCCAGTCAGCCAGGATCCGCCAGTCAGCCAGGATCCGCCAGTCAGCCAGACTCTTCCAGATCTGCCAGTCAGCCAGACTCTTCCAGATCTGCCAGTCAGCCAGACTCTTCCAGATCCGCCAGACTTTTCCAGATCTGCCAGTCAGCCAGACTCTTCCAGATCTGCCAGTCAGCCAGACTCTTCCAGATCTGCCAGTCAGCCAGACTCTTCCAGATCTGCTAGTCAGCCAGACTCTTCCAGATCCTGCCAGTCAGAAAGACTCTTCCAGATCCTGCCAGTCAGAAAGACTCTTCCAGATCTGCCAGTCAGCCAGACTCTTCCAGATCTGCCAGTCAGCCAGACTCTTCCAGATCTGCCAGTCAGCCAGACTCTTCCAGATCTGCCAGTCAGCCAGACTCTTCCAGATCTGCCAGTCAGCCAGACTCTTCCAGATCTGCCAGTCAGC
Source organism: Oncorhynchus masou masou (assembly GCF_036934945.1). Taxonomy (NCBI): domain Eukaryota; kingdom Metazoa; phylum Chordata; class Actinopteri; order Salmoniformes; family Salmonidae; genus Oncorhynchus; species Oncorhynchus masou. The sequence goes on along the minus strand of NC_088234.1, from coordinate 31,318,874 downwards.
CAGACTCTTCCAGATCCGCCAGTCAGCCAGACTCATCCAGATCTGCCAGTCAGCCAGGATCCGCCAGGCAGCCAGGACCTTCCAGATCTGCCAGTCAGCCAGACTCTTCCAGATCTGCCAGTCAGCCAGACTCTTCCAGATCTGCCAGTCAGCCAGACTCTTCCAGATCTGCCAGTCAACCAGAATCTTCCAGATCTGCTAGTCAACCAGACTCTTCCAGATCTGCTAGTCAACCAGACTCTTCCAGATCTGCTAGTCAGCCAGGATCTGCCGGATTCAACTGCCTGGCTGGGCTTCCTCTCAGTGCTGGGCTGCCCCTCAGTCCCGAGCTTCCCCTCAGTCCCGAGCTGCTTCAGTCCTGAGCTGCCCCTCAGTCCCATGCTGCCCCTCAGTCACGAGCTACTCCTCAGTTCAGTGGGGTTCTGGGTGAGGACTATTAGGCCATGGTCGGCGGCGAGGGTGGATTATCCCAGGACGCGAATGGGAGGAACTATGACATATATGGAGTGGGGTCCACGTCCCGAGCCGGAACCGCCACCATGGACAGACGCCCACCCGGACCCTCCCTATGGTTTTGAGGTGCGTCCGGGAGTCCGCACCTTAGGGGGGGGGGGGTTCTGTCAAGCCTTGGTCTTAGTATTTTGTGTTTTAGTTAATTAGTTGGTCAGGCCAGGGTGTGACATGGGTTTATGTTATTGTGTTGTCGTATTGGGGTTTTTGTAGGCATTGGGATTGTGGTTGATTAGGGGTGTGTTTAGTTTAGGTTTGGCTGCCTGAGGCGGTTCTCAATCAGAGTCAGGTGATTCTTGTTGTCTCTGATAGGGAACCGTATTTAGGTAGCCTGGGTTTCACTGTGTATTTTGTGGGTGATTGTTCCTGTCTCTGTGTAGTTTCACCAGATAGGCTGTACTTAGGTTTCAAGTTCCGTTTTGTTGTTTTGTATTTGTCTCAGTATTTTCATGTAATCGTCATTTGTTTCATTAAAAAACATGAGTAACCAACACGCTGCATTTCGGTCCGACTCTCTTGCGACAAACGAAGACCGCCGTTACACACACGTATAAGAACTGTATCAACATACTTTAGTCGTATTTCATTATCATATTTTTTTTACTTGTGATTTCATAGGAAGTCAAAAGTCGAAAATGTGAACTTGAGTTTTTTTTATCGCCCTTGTAAAAAAAGTGCTTTCTGGACCATTTTTCGAAATTGTTTCGATTTTATGTCAATTAATCATGTGTAAGAACTGTATGAATATACTTTTGTAAAATTTTATTATCATAATTTTTTATTTTACTTGTGCATAAGGAATATGATTTGTCCATTTGCAATATGATTTCATAGGAAGTCAAAATTCACTTTTTTGAGGCCAAATGCCATAAGAAATTTGACATGCTAAAAATCCTGCAGAAATGCAAAATTGACTGGCCAGATGAACTCGGGATGGCCGGGCAGTGATAGTTGTTCCTTTTCATCACTCGTTGTGTTGATTTCATCATGTCCATTTGGTGATGTTTTTTCACTATAGAATCATATTGCAAGTGCACGTGCATTTGCAATATGTTTCAATGGGCATTTACCATCACGAATTTGTCATGCTCAAAAATCATGCAGAATTGCAAAATTGACTTACCTGATGAACACAGGATGGCCGGGCAGTGATAGATGCTCCTTTCCATCTCTCGTTGTGTTGATTTCATCATGTCCATTTGGTGATGTTTTTTTCAATATTGAATCATATTGCAAATGCACGTGCATTTGCAATATGTTTCAATGGACATTTACCATCATGAATTTGGCGTGCTCAAAAGTCAAACTATACTTTGCTCAAACTATACTTTTGTCAACTTTTATTATCATAATTTTTTTTTTTACTTGTGCATAAGTTATATGTTTTGTCCATTTGCAATATGATTTCATGGGAAGTCAAAAGTCAAAGTCAAAAGTCACTTTTTCTTTGGCCAAATAACATAAGAAATTTGACGTGCTCAAAAATCCAGCAGAAATGCAAAATTGACAGGCCTGATGAACACAGGGTGGCCGGGCAGTGATAGTTGTTCCTTTCCATCACTCGTTGTGTTGATTTCAGAATGTCACTTTGGTGATGGTACATCACTATTTAAACATATTGCAAATGGACAAGAGTCACCAGCAAGTCACCATCCATCAGTCAATTAGATATCAATCTGACACCAAACTGATACAAACTGACACCAAACCCACTTTTTCCAACTCATTTAGTAGCCAACTATCACATACTACAGAGATGGCCCACAATTCACAATGCATTCTATTCAAACCATAATAAAAACGTAAAACACGTAGTTACGTTCCAGCTGCGGGTCCAGTTCAGGTGTCATGTGTAGGCCTAGCTGAGGCAACCCCGAATCCCAAGTTTCAGCTCGATAGGTCATTTGGTGTCCGAGCAAAACCCTAATTGGTGCTGAAAAGCCACTTTTTTCCATGACTTGCTACGGGGTCCTTGAATGAGCTATCGGACAGAAACGTTGGGTTCCGTCTCTATGGGCTGAGACCGTCGCAATGCACCTAGTCTTGTGACTCTGGGACATTTCTAAATGTCGTCATTTTCGTGATGCAAAAATGAAATTAATTGCTTTTACAGAATCCTGAGTTTTAAGTCCTTACGTTAAGAAATGACTGATTTACACAGGGTTGAATGCACTATTTCTATCAAACTGTAGGCAGGGTATGGATAAACAATTTTAGGGTGATTTTAACCACTTCCGGTTGGTCCAGGAAGCTTAGAATCAACACAGGTAGACCTAATAGTGGCCTGATGGACTGTTACCGAAGACAGGTTGATACGACATTCATAACCCTTATAGGCTTCAGGTTGAATTTAGGGGTGCAGGCAATGTATTCCTATGGGGAGAGAAATGCAAACGGTTTGATGTAAACACCTTCTTTTAACTATTAAGGGTTAATGCCACACAGTCAAGGTTAGGCTTGCACTGACCGGAAGGACCTTAGGAACATACCTGAGGTCGAATTGTGCTTTTCACCCTAACGGTTCTCTCACTGTCACCCAAAAGCAAATGACGTTGTGGGGCAGGATTCATTTTGGGCCTACTTTTCTAATGGTCGCTGCGTTTAGACCGAGCGATCTACGGTCAAGCGGGATATCTCGTTGAACTCGGCACGGCCTAGGGATTATGGTAATGCCATTGCCTGCTCTCTGTGTCTTTAAGCACCGCACTTTGTCACTCCATCCTTGCTGTGTGTGTGTGTGAGCGCTTTTCTTTGACATCTGTTGGGAGAAATGACTGACTTACAGTTCATGGGGGTTGCCTAATCACACATATGAAGTTTTGAAAAGATCTGACCTTTTTAAACCTTTGAAACAGCCCCTGTGACACCAATTATGGCACTTCACGTTGGTACAGGAACACATATCCTCATTGGGGTATGCCTTTACAGAATCCTGAGTTTTAAGTCTACGTTAAGAACTGAGTTATTTACGGAGGGTTTAGTGAGTGTGTGTTATTTCAGAAAATCATAGAAAATCACAGAAATCTCGCAGAGCTCCGCAGCACACTTTAAAAAGATTCGTATGAACACCCTGCAACTGGATCTGTAACTGTTTAAAAAAAACACCAACTTTGAACATCACCAATTTATCATTGTACGATTTCTCTTAAATGATGATAGATAAATGGCTGGTTCTTTTTTTATTGACACCGGAGGCTCCTTGACTTTGACGTGAAGCAGAAAAATGATTTCTCTATTTTCATTTTGGACCTTTAATCCCAGAGAAATGGCCATAACTCAAAAACCGTTGAGGCCTAGACGCCATCTTGTTTGGGGCCAACTGCCCATTATGCCAAACCTACGCTCACCAAGTTTCGGCTTCGAAATATTTTCCGTTTTGGAGATAAGGCCCGGTCGTGATTCGTGATGTTTTGTACAATTGCAATATGATTGCTTCTGCCCTCTTGTGGGATTTTCCGGGACAGCGGAAAAATGACCAAAATTTGATTATTTTATAAAACGGAAACCGAATGTCCGAGAAAGTTCGTTTGATGACTTCCCGGTAGGTCCGGCCCTGCCGCACGGCCCGACGCCGACCGCAAATTTTAGAAACGTTCTCGGACGTCTAGTAAGGGACTGTACATTTGCAATATGGACTTTCTCATTAACCATAGGGCAAATATCAAAATGTTCCCTTAAGGTATGTAAACAAAGTTTAAAGTGGCTAGTGATACATGTATTACATAAAGATGCAGTAGATGATAGAGTACAGTATATGCATATACATATGAGATGAATAATGTAGGGTATGTAAATATTATATTAAGTAGCATTGTTTAAAGTGGCTAGTGATATATTTTACATCAATTTCCATCAATTCCCATTATTAAAGTGGCTGGAGTTGAGTCAGTGTGTTGGCAGCAACCACTCAATGTTAGTGGTGGCTGTTTACCTCTTAGAGATCGGGCTACTTTTTTCAACATTCTGTTAAAAATCGCGCAACATTTCAACGTCCTGCTACTCATGCCAGGAATATAGTATATGCATATGATTAGTATGTGTGCATAGAAAACACTTTGAAGTTTCTAGAACTGGTTCAATGGTGTCTGTGACTATAACAGAACGAGTTCCGTGGTCAAAATCGCAAGGAAACCTGATCACAAAATCGACTGAGAAAAAATCAATCCGCCAGTCTACGTATTGTCTATTGGAAGGAAAAATACTTAAGGGTGGGATTACAGTTCCTACAGCTTCCACACGATGTCGCCAGTGTTGTGATTTCGATTCAACTAAATCCTTGGTCATCTGAGTAAAAGCCACATCCGGTTTTCAGGTCCACAGCTGTGAAAAATGGAACCGGAAAAGTTGGCTACGTTTTCCAAACTTGTGCCTATTGAATACAGATCGCTCCGTGATCAATTTGATCGTTTATTAACGTTTACTAATACCTAAAGTTGGATTACAGAAGTAGTTTGAAGTGTTTTGTCAAAGTTTATAGGCAACTTTTTTTAATTAAAAAAAATAAAGTTGAGTTTAAAAACTGTTTTTCCTGGATCTGATGGTCTTCATAAATGGACATTTTGGGTATACAAGGACTGATTTAATCGAAAAAAAGACCCAATTGTGAGTTTATGGGACATATAGGAGTGCCAACAAAGAAGCTCGTCAAAGGTAATGAATGTTTTATATTTTATTTCTGCGTTTTGTGTAGCGCCGGCTATGCTAATTCCTTTGTTTACGTCCCCTTCTGGTATTTCGGGGTGTTGCATGCTATCAGATAATAGCTTCTCATGCTTTCACCGAAAAGCATTTTACAAATCTGACTCGTTGGCTAGATTCACAACGAGTGTAGCTTGAATTGAGTACCCTGCATGTGAGTTTTAATGAACGTTTGAGTTTTAACGAGTGCTATTAGCATTTGGCGTAGCACATTTGCATTTATTGTTGGCAAGGTGGGACGCTAGCGTGTCGGGTGGGCCAGAGAGGTTAACAGTCTGATGGCCTTGAGATAGAAGCTGTTTTTCAGTCTCTCGGTCCCAGCTTTGATGCACCTGTACTGACCTCACCTTCTAGATGATAGCGGGGTGAACAGGCAGTGGCTCAGGTGGTTGTTGTCCTTGATGATCTTTATGGCCTTCCTGTGACATCGGGTGGTGTAGGTGTCCTGGAGGGCAGGTAGTTTGCCCCCGGTGATGCGTTGTGCTGACCTCACTACCCTCTGGAGAGCCTTACGGTTGTGGGCGGAGCAGTTGCCGTACCAGGCGGTGATACAGCCCGACAGGATGCTCTCGATTGTGCATCTGTAGAGGTTTGTGAGTGCTTTTGGTGACAAGCCAAATTTCTTCAGCCTCCTGAGGTTGAAGAGGAGCTGCTGCGCCTTCTTCACGATGCTGTCTGTGTGGGTGGACCATTTCAGTTTGTCTGTGATGTGTACGCCGAGGAACTTAAAACTTACTACCCTCTCCACTACTGTCCCGTCGATGTGGATAGGGGGGTGCTCCCTCTGCTGTTTCCTGAAGTCCACAATCATCTCCTTTGTTTGTTGACGTTGAGTGTGAGGTTATTTTCCTGACACCACACTCCGAGGGCCCTCACCTCCTCCCTGTAGGCCGTCTCGTCGTTGTTGGTAATCAAGCCTACCACTGTAGTGTTGTCCGCAAACTTGATGATTGAGTTGGAGGCGTGCGTGGCCACGCAGTCGTGGGTGAACAGGGAGTACAGGAGATGGCTCAGAACGCAACCTTGTGGGGCCCCAGTGTTGAGGATCAGCGGGGTGGAGATGTTGTGACCTACACTTACCACCTGGGGGCGGCCCGTCAGGAAGTCCAGTACCCAGTTGCACAGGGTGGGGCCGAGACCCAGGGTCTCGAGCTTGATGACGAGTTTGGAGGGTACAATGGTGTTAAATGCTGAGCTGTAGTTGATGAACAGCATTCTCACATAGGTATTCCTCTTGTCCAGATGGGTTAGGGCAGTGTGCAGTGTAGTTGAGATTGCATCGTCATCACCTCTTTGGGCGGTAAACAAATTGGAGTGGGTCTAGGGTGTCAGGTAGGGTGGAGGTGATATGGTCCTTGATTAGTCTCTCAAAGCACTTCATGATGACGGAAGTGAGTGCTACGGGGCGTTAGTCGTTTCGCTCAGTTACCTTAGCTTTCTTGGGAACAGGAACAATGGTAGCCCTCTTGAAGCATGTGGGAAAAGCAGACTGGGATAAGGAACATCTCATTACAATATCATGGATATTAATATGGAGTTGGTCCCTCCTTTGCTGCTATTACAGCCTCCACTCTTCTGTGACGGCTTTTCACTAGATGTTGGAACATTGCTGCAGGGACTTGCTTCTATTCAGCCTCAAGAGCATTAGTGAGGTCAGGCAAAGATGTTGGGCGATTAGGCCTGGTTCGCAGTCGAAGTACCAATTCATCCCAAAGGTGTTTGATGGGGTTGAGGTCAGGGCTCTGTACAGGCCAGTCAAGTTCTTGCACACCGATCTCAACAAACCATTGCTGTATGGACCTCGGTTTGCGCAAGGGGGCATTGTTATGCTAAATCAGGAAAGGGCCTTCTCCAAACTGTTGCCACAAAGTTGGAAGCACAGAATCATCAAGAATGTCATTGTATGCTGTAGAGTTATGATTTCCCTTTACTGGAACTAAGGGGCCTAGCCCGAACCATGAAAAACAGCCCCAGGCCATTATTCCTCTTCCACCAAACTTTACAATATGGATTTGGGCAGGTAGCGTTCTCCTGGCTTCCGCCAAACTCAGATTCGTCCGTCGGACTGCCAGATGGTGAAGCGTGATTCATCACTCCAGAGAACGTTTCCACTGCTCCACAGTCCAAAAAGCGGAGAGCTTTACACCACTCCAGCCGACACTTCGCATTGCACATGGTGATCTCAGGCTTGTGTGCAGCTGCTCGGCCATGGAAACCCATTTCATGAAGCTCCCGAGGAACAGTTCTTGTGCTGACGTTGCTTCCAGGGGTATTTTGAAACTCGGTCTTGAGTGTTGCAACCGAGGACAGATTTTTTTTTAACGTTACACACTTCAGCACTCAGCAGTCCCGTTCTGTGAGCTTGAGTGGCCTACCACTTTTTGGCTGAGCAGTTGTTGCTCCTAGAAGTGTTCACTATACAATAACATCACTTACAGTTGGCCGTGGCAGCTTGAGCAGGGCAGAAATTTGACGAGATGACTTATTGAAAAGGTGGCATCCTATGATGGTGCCACGTTGAATATCACTGAGCTCTTCAGTAAAGGCCATTCTACTGCAAATGTTTGTCTATGGAGATTGCATGGCTGTGTGCTCGATTTTATACACCTGTCAGAAACAAGTATATGTTGTAGTATATGTTGAAATGTTCACCCAAATCATGCCATTGGGTGAGGTACTAAATAAGGAGTTATCACCTAATCTAACTCTACACTTAAATAATAGTTAATTACATAATAATGCCTATGTCACTGCTGGCTGAAGGACTGGACCAAGGTGCAGCATGGTAAGCGTACATTTTCTTTTTAGTAAATATGACGCCGACAAAACAAAGAACAAAATCAAACCGTGAAGCTTTGGGCTATGGGCCCTGAACAGAGTCAAAGTTAACTTCCCACAAAACAGGTGGGGGAAAAGGGTACCTAAGTATGGTTCTCAATCAGAGACAACGATAGACAGCTGTCCCTGATTGAGAACCATACCAGGCCAAGACATAGAAATACAAAACATAGAAAAAAGGACATAGAATGCCCACCCTCGTCACACCCTGGCCTAAACAAAATAGAGAATAAAAAGTCTCTCTATGGCCAGGGCGTGACAGTCTCTGGAGCGGGGACGCAGCAGGCCCCGGACTGAAGACTCTCGTAGAGGGTGCCACTGCACTGAGGGGCGCCTCAGGACTGAGTTGCTGCGGCTCTGTACTGAGACTCCAGCAGCTCCGGACAGGAGGGAGACTCCGGCAGCTCCGGACAGGAGGGAGACTCCGGCAGCTCCGGACAGGAGGGAGACTCCGGCAGCTCCAGACAGGCGGGAGTCTCCGGCAGCGCCGGACAGGCGGGAGTCTCCGGCAGCGCCGGACAGGAAGAAGGCTCTGGCAGCGCTGGACAGGCGGGGCCACCTGTAGAGAGGAGACGGAGAGACAGCCTGGTGCGGGGGGCTACCACCGGAGGGCTGGTGCGTGGAGGTGGCACCGGATAGACCGGACCGTGAAGGCGCACTGGAGCTCTTGAGCACCGAGCCTGCCCAACCTTATCTGGTTGAATGCTCCCCGTAGCCAGGCCAGTGCGGCGAGGTGAAATAGCCCGCACTGGGCTGTGTTGGCGAACCGGGGACACCATGCGTAAGGCACCTGGCTCGATGCCCACTCTCGCCCGGCCGATACGAGGTGCAGCAATGTACCGCACCGGGCTATGCACGCGCACCGGGGACACCGTGCGCTCCACTGCATAACACGGTGCTTGCCCGGTCCCTCTCGCTCTCCGGTAAGCACGGAAAGTTGGCGCAGGTCTCCTACCTGACTTCGCCACACTCCCCGTGTGCCCCCCCAATCAATTTTTGGGGCTGCCTCTCGGGCTTCCAACCGCGCTGACGTGCTGCCTCCTCATACCACCACCTCTCGGCTTTCGCTGCCTCCAGCTCAGCCTTGGGGCGGCGATATTCCCCAGCTTGTGCCCAGGGTCCCTTGCCGTCCAAAATCTCCTCCCATGTCCAGGACTCTTGCGATTCCGGCCGCTGCTGCCCATTCCGACGCTGCTTGGTCCTTTCTTGGTGGGTGGTTCTGTAACGGCTGTCGTGGGGAGAAGGTGAGGACCAAAGCGCAGCGTGGTAGGTGTTCATCTTATTTAATGAAAAAACTGAACACTGAATAACAAACAAAAAGGAACAACCGAAACAGTTCTGTCTGGTGCAGACACACTAAGACTGAAAATAACCACCCACAAAACACAATGGAAAACAGGCTACCTAAATATGGTTCCCAATCAGGGACAACGATTGACAGCTGCCTCTGATTGAGAACCATACCAGGCCAAACACAGAAAGAGAAAATCATAGACAAACTAACATAGACAACCCACCCAACTCACGCCTTGACCATACTAAAACAAAATACAAAACAAAGGAACTAAGGTCAGAACGTGACAGCCTACATAGAATTATATTTATTGTTAATAAAGGCTGGGGTACTAAAGGAGAGACAGGGAGAAAAGAGACAATACAACAGAGAGAAATGTCAATATGTTAACAGCAAAAGATGACAGAGAGCAAGGAACAGGGGGGATAAGTAATACAAGAGGTGAAAATGGTCACACACACACACACAAACTGGTAAACAAACAGAACCACTACACCCACAGCAGTCAGGACAGCAGCACAACATATGGATGTGTTGGGAGGCAGGATCTTTTCTCCAGAGACCCTTCAAGGGGACGCTGGAATTGGTCGACTGTAGACATCAGGACGAGAAGCTTGGGTCTACCATTGGTCACTTAAGAGCGGCAGTCGTTTTGAGTACTGTGTCACTTAAGTGTGTCACACAAACAAGTGCATGGATACAAGCTACCTGCAGCTTGCCTGCCGGTGCCAACGCTTACTGTAAGTAGGCTAAGACATATGATGTCATATATAAACACAGCTATGGTGACATAATGGCAACGATGGCGCTTTATTGAGGGTGACACGTTTGATTAATGGCCTTCACAGAACATTCATTAAAATCCCCTACATAATAAAGTGAGTGTTGTAGAAATCAGAGTCATTGCCACAGACATTACAATATATTAGGAACAATACCATGACCATTCAGAGTGTGGTAATAAATCCAATCAAATTTGATTTGTCACATACACATGGTTAGCAGATGTTAATGCGAGCGTAGCAAAATGCTTGTGCTTCTAGTTCCGACCATGCAGTAATATCTAACAAGTAATCGAACCTAAGAATTTCACAACAACTACCTTATACACACACAAGTGTAAAGGAATTAATAAGAATATGTACATAAAAATATATGAATGAGCAATGGCCGAATGGCATAGGCAAGATGCAGTAGATGGTATAGAGCACAGTAGAAACATATGAGATGAGTAATGTAGGGCATGTAAACATTATATAAAGTGGCATTGTGTAAAGTGGCTAGAGATGAGTCAGTATGTTGGCAGTATGTACTCACTGTTAGTGATGGCTGTTTAACAGTCTGATGGCCTTGAGATAGAAGCTGTTATTCAGTCTCTCGGTCCCCGCTTTGATGCACCTGTACTGACATCGCCTTCTGGATGATAGTGGGATGAACAGGAAGTGGCTCGGGTGATTGTTGTCCTTGATGATCTTTTTGTCCTTCCTGTGACATCGGGTGGTGTAGGTGTCCTGGAGGGCAGGTAGTTTGCCCCCGGTGATGCGTAGTGCTGACCTCACTACCCACTGGAGAGCCTTACTCTTGTGGGCGGAGCAGTTGCAATAGCAGGCGGTGATACAGCCCGACAGGATGCTCTCGATTGTGCATCTGTAAAAGTTTGAGTGTTTTTGGTGAAAAGCCAAATTTCTTCAGCCTCCTGAGGTTGAAGAGGCGCTGCTGCGCCTTCTTCACCACACTGTCTGTGTGGGTGGACCATTTCAGTTTGTCCGTGATGTATAAGCTAAGGATCTTAAAACTTTCCACCTTCTCCACTACTGTCCCGTCGATGTGGATAGGGGGCTGCTCCCTCTGCTGTTTCCTGAAGTCCACTATCATCTCATTTGTTTTGTTGACATTGAGTGTGAGGTTATTTTCCTGACACCACACCCCGAGGGCCCTCACCTCCTCCCTGTAGGCCGTCTCATTGTTGTTGGTAATCCAGCCTACCACTGTTGTGTCGTCTGCAAACTTGACGATTGAGTTGGAGGCGTGCATGGCTACGCAGTTGTGGGTGAACAGGGAGTACAGGAGAGCGCTGAGAACGCACCCTTGTGGGGCCCCAGTGTTGAGGATCAGCGGGATGGAGATGCTGTTACCTACCCTCACCACCTGGTGGTGACCCGTCAGGAAGTCCAGGACCCAGTTGCACAGGGCGGGGTCGAGACCCAGGGTCTCGAGCTTAATGACGAGTTTGGAGGGCACTATGGTGTTAAATGCTGAGCTGTAGTCGATGAACAGCATTCTTACATAGGTATTCCTCTTGTCCAGATGGGTTAGGGCAGTGTGCAGTGTGCTTGCAATTTTGTCGTCTGTGGACCTATTGGGGCCGTAAGCAAATTGGAGTGGGTCTAGGGTGTCAGGTAGCGTGAAGGTGATATGTTCTTTTACTAGTCTCTGAAAGCACTTCATGATGACAGAAGTGAGTGCTACGGGGCAATAGTCATTTAGCACAGATACCTTAGCTTTCTTGGGAACAGGAACAATGGTGGCCCTCTTGAAGCATGTGGAACCCCGCAGACTGGGATAAGGATTGATTGAATATGTCTGTAAACACACCACCAGCATGCTGGACACGGCTGGGGATGCCATCTGGGCCGGCAGCCTTGAGAGGTTTAACACGTTTAAATGTTTTACTCACGTTGGCTGCAGTGAAGGAGAGCACGCAGATTTTGGTAGTGGGCTGTGTCAGTGGCACTGTATTTTCCTCAAAGCGAGCAAAGAAGTTGTTTAGTTTGTCTGGGAGCAAGACATCGTGGTCCGCGATGGGGTTGGTTTTTCTTTTGTAGTCCGTGATTGACTGTAGACCCTGCCACATACCTCTCGTGTCTGAGCCGTTGAATTGCGACTCTACTTTGTTTCTATACTGACGCTTAGCTTGTTTGATTGCCTTGCGAAGGGCATATATTTGGTCATGTTTCCGGTCACCTTGCCCTGATTAAAAGCAGTGGTTCGTGCTTTCAGTTTTGTGCGAATGCTGCCATCAATCCACGGTTTCTGGTTGGGGAATGTTTTAATAGACGCTGTGGGTACAACATCACCGATGCACTTGCTAATAAACTTGCTCACTGAATCAGCGTATTCATCAATGTTATTGTCTGACGCTATGAGGAACAATTCACATGATCGAAGCAATCTTGAAGCGGGGAATCCGATTGGTCGGACCAGCATTGAACAGACCTGAGCACGGGCGCTTCCTGTTTTAGTTTCTGTCTACAGGCTGGGAGCAACAAAATTGAGTCGTGGTCAGATTTTCCGAAAGGTGGGGGAGGGCTTTATATGCATTATATACGTCCTCTCACTGACAACTGTGTTAATTTTCAGCAAACTTAACATGTGTAAATATTTGTATGAACATAACAAGATTCAAGAACTGAGACATAAGCTAAACTAGTTCCACAGGCATGTGACTAACAGAAATGGAATAATGTGTCCCAGAACAAAGGGGGGGTCAAAATCAAAAGTAACAGTCAGTATCTGGTGTGGCCACCAGCTGCATTAAGTATTGCAGCACATCTCCTCCTCATGAACTGCACCAGATTTGCCAGCTCTTGCTCTGAGATGTTACCCCACTCTTCCACCAAGGCACCTGCAAGATCCCAGACATGTCTGGGGGGAATGGCCCTAGCCCTCACCCTCCGATCCAACAGGTTCCAGACGTGCTCAATGGGATTGAGATCCGGGCTCTTCGCTGGCCATGGCAGAACACTGACATTCCTGTCTTTAAGGAAATCACGCACAGAACGAGCAGTATGGCTGGTGGCATTGTCATGCTGGAGGGTCATATCAGGATGAGCAGGAAGGGTACCACATGAGGGAGGAGGATGTCTTCCCTGTCACGCACAGCGTTGAGATTGCCTGCAATGACAACAAGCTCAGTCCAATGATGCTGTGACACACCGCTCCAGACCATGACGGACCCTCCACCTCCAAATCGATCCCGCTTCAGAGTACAGGTCTCGGTGTAATGCTCATTCCTCCGACGATAAACGCGAATCTGACCATCACCCAGGTGTTGTTACATGTGGTCTGCCACTGCGAGGACGATCAGCTGTCCGTCCTGTCTCCCTGTAGCGCTGTCTTAGGCGTCTCACAGATACGGACATTGCAATTTATTGCCACATCTGCAGTCCTCATGCCTCCTTGCAGCATGCCTAAGACACTTTCACGCAGATGAGTAGGGACCCTGGGCATCTTTCTTTTGGTGTTTTTCAGAGTCAGTAGAAAGGCCTCTTCAGTGTCCTACGTTTTCATAACTGTCACCTGCCATCTGTAAGATTGTCTACCATCTGTAAGCTGTTAGTGTCTTAACGACCGTTCCACAGGTGCATGTTCATTAATTGTTTATAGTTCATTGAACAAGCATGGGAAACAGTGTTAAACCCTTTACAATTATGATCTGTGAAGTTATTTGGATTTTTATGAATTATATGTGAAAGACAGGGTCCTTTGCTTTGTTTATGTCTAGGAAAGAGACAATAAATACAACACTATTGTGGGCCAGCAGAGCGAGAGAAACTAATTTGCTCATCCTTGCAGAAAAGCCACAACTTCCTTGTCGATTACCCTCAGTGACCCCTGGTAGAGTCAATATCTACTGGGTTGTGTTGCTGGAGCTACACCATCCTAGTAAGGGTGGTAGTAATTCAGTATTTCATTGGTTTTGAATGGGTTTCCTCTTGATGTGTTTCAGACCCTGAGTCTGACAATGACAACACCCTCACACTTAATTAAGACCCTTGGTATCTCTAAGATAATGAAGCAGATGAAGTGTGCCACAGAATGGATGCAACACCCCAAGCATGAAACAATGATCAGCAAAGAGAGGGGAGGTGTGTGTTCGGGGAAGGGGTTACATATCTTACACCTGCCAGCTGCCTAATCCTCCATTTCCTTAGGCATTAATCATGCAAACACATGGATTTTTTTATCGTGACACAGCATCAGTGAAATTCAAACCAAGAATCTTCTGTTCTCTATCCATGGAATTAGCACCGTGAGGATGGAGCGAGCATGCCATGTCCAATTTGTAAGTCTCTGGATAAGAGCGTCTGCCAAATGACTTAAATGTTAAATGTAAATGTAATGTGTTTTTATGAATACAAAGTTGTTCTCTAAATGTTACTAAAGTTTTCTTGTGGTTTATATGGGAAGTTTTCTTAACCTTCTTGAAACAATTTGAGAACATGACTTTAAATAGAATCATGAGGAAACCTGTAGGAAATATTATGCTGAAGTAATGAAATTCCAACAGAGTCATGTTGAGAAATCCCGCTATGCCCTCAGACGACCCATCCAACAGGCAAAGCGTCAATACAGGACTAAGAATAAATCCCACTACACCGGCTCTGATGCTCGTCGAATGTGGCAAGGCTTGAAAACTATTACAGACTACAAAGGGAATCCCAGCTGCAAGCTGCCCAGGGACATGAGCCTACCAGATGAGCTAAATACCTGTTATGCTCGCTTCGAGGCAAGCAACACTGAAGCATGCATGAGAGCACCAGCTGTTCCAGACGACTGTGTGGTCACGCTCTCCATAGCCGATGTGAGCAAGACCTTTAAACAAGTCAACATTCCCAAGACGGATTAACAGGACTTGTGCTCAGAGCATGGCCGGCCCAACTAGCAAGTGTCTTCACTGACATTTTCAACCTCTCCCTGACCGAGTATGTAATACCTACATGTTTCAAGCAGATCACCATAGTCCCTGTGCCCAAGAAAGAGAAGGTAACCTACCTAAATGACTACCGCCCCGTAGCACTCATGTCGATAGCCATGAAGTCCTTTGAAAGGCTGGTCATGGCTCACATCAACACCATCATCCCAGAAACCCTAGACCCACTCCAATTTGCATACCGCCCAACAGATCCGCAATATCAATCGCACTCCACACTGCCCTTTCTCATTTGGACAAAAAGAACACCTAGTGTTCAACACCATAGTGCCTTCAAATATCATCACTAAGCTAAGGACCCTGGGACTAAACACCTCCCTCTGCAACAGGATCCTGGACTTCCTGACAGGCCACCCCCAGGTGGTAAGGGTATGCAACAACACATCAGCCACGCTGATCCTCAACACTGAGGCCCCTTGGGTGCGTGCTTAGTTCCCTCCTGTACTCCCTGTTCACCCATGACTGCATGGCCAAGCACGACTCCAACACCATCATTAAGTTTGCTGATGACACAACAGTGTCACCAACAATGATGAGACAGCCTATAGGGAGAAGGTCAGAGACCTGGCAGCGTGGTTTCAGGACAACAACCTCTCCCTCAATGTGAGCAAGACAAAGGAGCTGATTGTGGACTATAGGAAAAGGAGGGCCAAACAGGCCCCCATTAATATCGAAGGGGCTGAAGTGGAGCGGGTTGAGAGTTAAGTTCCTTGGTGTCCACATCACTAACAAACGATCATGGTCCAAACACACCAAGACAGTCGTGAAGAGGGCACAACAACATTGTTTCACCTTCAGTAGACTGTAAATATTTGGCATTGGTCCCCAGATCATCAAAAAGTTATATGGCTGCACAATCGAGAGCATCCTGATCGGTTGCATCACCACCTGGTATGGCAACTGCTCGGCATCCGACCATAAGGCGCTAAAGAGGGTAGTGCATATGGCCCAGTACATCACTGGGGCCATTCTTCCTGCAATCCAGGACCTATATACTAGGCGTATCAGAAGAAGGCCCAAAGAATTGTCAAAGACTCTAATCACCCAAGTCATAGACTGTTCTCTCTGCTACCGTTCCTTAACAGCCTCAACCCCCAAGTCATAAGACTGCTGAACAATTAATCAAATGGCCACCCGGACTATTTACATTAACCCCCCCCCCCCCCCCCACACACACACACACACTTTGTTTTTACACTACTGCTACTCGCTGTTTATTATCTATGCATAGTCACTTTATCCCTACCTACATATACAAATATTACCTCATCTAACCTGTACCCCCTCACATTGACTCACTACCGGTACCCCCTGTATATTATTGTTATTTTATTGTGTTACTTTTTTAATTTTTTAAAATTACTTTAGTTTATTTAGTCAAATATTTTCTTAACTGTTGGTTGTCAGCATTTCATGGTAAGGTCTACACCTGTTGTATTCGGAGTGTAACCGATGTGAAATGGCTAGCTAGTTAGCGGTGTGCTCGCTAATAGCATTTCAATTGGTGACTTCACTCGCACTGAGACCTTGAAGTAGTTGTTCCCCTTGCTCTGCAAGGGCCGTGGCTTTTGTGGAGCGATGGGTAACGATGCTTTGAGGGTTGCTGTTGTCGATGTGTGCAGAGAGTCCCTGGTTTGAGCCCAGGTAGAGGAAGCTATACTGTTACAGGAGTATGTGACAAATACAAATAGATTTGATTTGTTTCAGAGTACTTCTATTCTGTTTTAAAACACTTTCTGTGTATCATAACACTTACATTGGGGTTTCCATTCAAACATCATCCAAACACTACTTTTCATGGTTTCACTACACAATCATGGTGTTTTAAGTCTTTATATTTGTACAGTGAAGCCATGATTGGCTGAGATAATGGATGGGCTGGACATGCCTAGAGATGAGTTTGGATTGGTCTGCCATGTACTGTAGTACACTTCTGTCTTTAACATGAGCTGCTCAGTATGTGTAGATAATCCATTTCACGGTAAGGTCTACTACACCTGTTTGTATTCGGCGCATGTGACAATAAAATTTGATTGTTTCTTAAGACAAATTTAAGAACATAAATGGAACCATGAGGAAACCTGTAGGAAACATTATGCTGAAGTACTGAAATTCCCACAGATGACTGTTGTTTCTTAACATTCTCTGAACTATTTGAGATTGTTGGAGAACATTCCTAGAACATTGCCAAAATGTAATTGAAATGTAACCCTGTTCTAACTTTTCGGAAATGTTCTGTTAAAGTAATAATGTTTTTTGTAAAGTTCCTTAAATGTGCTGAGAAGGTTCCAAAGCCTCGCAACTATCCTGCACCATTCCCTGACAATTGTGGGAAAGTTATACGCAAAATAAATAACCATAGGACAACCCCTCTCTCACAAAGTTCTAAGAAACATTGGGTTCTCAGAACGTTATGTGCTGGCCGGGTAGAGTGAACAGTATACTAAATGTTACTGCTAAGATATAGGTAAGCATCAAAAGTAAAAGATTAAATAATTTCAAATTCCTTATATTAAGCAAACCAGATGGCACCGCTTCTTGTTTTTAATTTTTATTTACGGATAGCTAGGGGCGTGCTCCAGCACAATTTAGGGAGTCCGCCAGATCAGAGGCAGTAGGGATGACCAGGGATGTTCTCTTGATAAGTGTGTGAGTTAGACCATTTTCCTGTCCTGCTAAGCATTCAAAATGTATTGAGTACTTTTGGGTGTCAGGGAAAATGTATGAAGTAAAAAGTACATCATTTTCTTTAAGAATGTAGTGAAGTAAAAGAAGTCAAAAATATAAATTGTTAAGTAATGTATAGATATCCCAAAAAACTACTTATGTAAAAATACTTGAAACTCCTACTTCAGTACTTTACACCCATGGCTCTTCCTCTGAAACCGCCTGATATAGAGGTCCTGGATGACAGGGAGCTCGGCCCCAGTGATGTATTGGGAAGTCCTCACCACCCTCTGTAGTGCTTTGAGGTGGGGGAGAAGAGGCTCTGCCGTGCCCTCTTCAGGACAATGAATTTAGGCCTTGTTTTATTATATAATTTAACAAAAAAAAACAATGAGAATGAGATTCGCAACACAATTACTTTTGATTTGTTAAAAAAAATAAGAAAGTATAAGCACAACTAGGCCTAGTTTTAACTTCAAGGCAATTGAGTTGCACCTCTAAATTAGTGTTCAGAATGCCATGTTTTACAAATACCACCAAAAGCAGTGGATTAATTTGTCACTTTAGATATTGTCTTATTTCCAGTGGTGGAAAAAGTACTCAATTGTCATACTTGTGTAAAAGTAAAGATACCTTAATAGAAAATGACTCAAGTAAAAGTGAAAGTCACCCAGTAAAATACTACTTGGGTAAAAATCTAAAAGTATTAATTTTAAATATAAGAAGTTTCAAAAGTAAAAGTATAGACTATTTAAAAATTCTCATAGTAAGCAAAACAGACTGCACTATTTAAAAAAAAATGGTTGGATAGCCAGGGAGCACACTCCAACACACAACAAAGCATTTGTGTCTAGTGAGTCCGCCACATCATGACTGGGGATGTTCTCTTAATACGTACGTGAATTGGACCATTTTCCTGTCAAAATGTAACGAGTACTTTTGGGTGTCAGGTAGAATGTATGGAGTAAATAGTACATTATTTGCTTTAGGAATGTAGTAAAGTAAAAGTTGTAAAAAATATAAATAGTAAAATACAGATATCCCCCAAAACTACTTAAATAGTACATCAACATGTTTTTACTTTAGCACTTTACACCACTGCTTATAATCTCACATTTTGAGAGACGTACTATTTGCCATTCTGATGCAATCGTGAGTGGATGAATAAATCCTACTGGTTGTAGGATGGTTGAGGTTCGCCTTGTTGCCTGGAGACTGATGGGGCGGAAGCTTTCGGTATGAAACTGTCCCTATATGCACGACATGTTGGATCAAAAGGAGCCATTGCTCAGAGGGGGAGGGCCTTCGCGTCAGAGCCGTAATGTCGTCAGATTCATGTAATGTCGAAATATCGGCATTGAAAACAGCGCTGTCGCGGTTGCCGTTTGGCGTCCATGATAAGTGATGCTACTGCAGAGGATTCCGGAGCGCGAGCTCGGAACGCAGCGGGAGAGAAGTAACCACTCCCCCTCTTTTCCTCTTTACTTCAAGTAACGGCAGGTAAGGAAACAATATCTTAATAATAATGTTTACTAAAAAGCGCAATATATTTCAAGTTACGTTACACAGTGAGAATTCGTGGCGCGTGTATTTTTTTTAAAAAAACGTCTCAGGTCCGGGTTAGGTCAGTCAGCCGCTCCTCCTCTGTCGTTTCACAACAGTTTTTTTTTTGTCGAAATGTTGTACTGTTACTTTGCAGTGTTTTGATGGGACTACTCAGTTCCAATGTTGGCCCCTTCCCCACACTAAATTCCCGAAATGGTATGGATTACTAATGTTGTCATATCGTTTAACTTTAGGGAAGTGACTTGCGCCAGTGTGTACAATGGCGTTAAATGGGAAACCGCGTTCTGTAATTCCACCATCATAGCAGCAGTCAACGGTCATCTGCCCACACGCCTACTGTTAGCGAGAACTGCGTCAAGTTTACAGTGACAATGTCATTCAAATACAATTCTAAATACCACCGTTACCCCAATCAATTCCCTAAGCAGTAGATCAATCATCTATAGGCGTTTATTACTGGATGTGGAAAGCTAACTAGCTACCTTCGCTAACGTTACTGTAGCTACGTTAAGTATCCTAGGTTTGTTCCGTTAACTAGCTAGCTAGCGGTCGCCATTTAAGCGAATGGACGGCCACTGGCTGTCAAACATTGGATAAGTTAACATTTGCTCCTTTCAAGGAAACGTGTTACCGTAATTTTCTGCTAGCTACAAACTTTGTGGCTATCTAATGCTAGGGGAATTTTGAACGTTTGCTATAGCCCTGGCTCGTCGAATGTGTATGGTGCGTCTAGCTAGGGTTGGCTAGCTTTGTTAGTGTCTAATGAAATGGCTACCTCGTGAGAAAAGTCCTATATCGCTAGCTAGTTTTATGATTATCAGCTGACTTACTATCCCCCATTGGTTAATGTGAACATTGGCTAACTAAGCTAGCTAGCTACCATGCAGAAGAATCCATGGCTACCGTTAGTTAGCTAGCCAGGCACCTTTTGTGTCAAGGAAGTTTGCTGAAGGCAGCCAGCCAGACACTGATGTGTCTCCTGTCATTTGTTCGCTAGCTAGATTGACATCAACAAACCATAGGATAACAGTGACGTAGAATCTATAGTGCATGCCCAACGTAGATCGGCTGTGCTGTTCAGAGCAAGATGTTTTATTTTTTACATTTTATTATTATGAACAAAACAAATACAAAAACAAATGTACATAAACCTAACAGACAAAGGTATTACATATCAATATGCATTTTGAATGTCAGTTTTATGCGTATTGCTTTTTTTTTTTTTTTTTTTACATTTACTGATAATTTCAAAGTAGAATTTTAAATTTTATCTTAAATAATGTGAAGAAGGGTTTGTTCTCCTCCCACTTCGTTTTATGGAAAATCCTCAACATTTTCACTTGGAGTATTGTTATATTCTCCCAAAAGAAGAATATCACCTTTAGGGGCAGCTCTAAAACGATTTGAAACTCATCAGGGGTGAATGTAACATTGTGTGTTCTCATGAATTCTGGATAATCATATACTTGTCCATCATTCAATTTAAATGTGTGTGTGTGTGTGTATATATATATATATACATATACACCTTTATTTAACTAGGCATGAACAAATTCTTATTTTCAATGACGGCCTCGGAACAGTGGGTTAACTGCCTGTTCAGGGGCAGAACAACAGATTTGTACCATGTCAGCTCGGGGTTTTGAACTTGCAACCTTCTGGTTACTAGTCCAACGCTCTAACCGCTAGGTTACCCTGCCACCCCTTTAACCCAGATAGTGCTATTGTCAAACCAGTTCTGGAAAAACAAAGACCTGTATTTGTATTTTATGTTTTTATTTTTCCAGATAATTTTCCGCCACATTGATATAATATGTTTTGTACATGAGGTTTCAAGTTAGAAGTACTTGTTTATGAAAGTTAGCAAGTTCAATAGGGATCTTACCCACATCAAAGTTGCATTTGAGTGAGAATTCTAGACCACCAATTTGTTGGAATATTAAATTAGGGATTATATTCCAAATGTAAAATGTATTTCTAAAATAGTTTTGTATCCATTTGATCTGAAAGATTATATTAAGAGGTTTTAAATCCAGAGCATTCAACCCTCTCTCATTTTGGGTACTACATATTACCGCTTTTCTTAAATTTTAGTTACTGACAGAGGAACATCCAAGGCAAGGGAGGTATAAACTAATCTGGACTGACCTTCAGATTTTGACAGAAGTACATGTCCAGATTAAGAAATATCTCTTAACTTCTTCGATATAGGGGGCGCTCTTAATTTTTGGATAAAAAAACGTTCCCGTTTTAAACAAGATATTTTGTCACGGAAAGATGCTCGACTATGCATATAATTGACAGCTTTGGAAAGAAAACACTGACGTTTCCAAAACTGCAAAGATATTGTCTGTGAGTGCCCCAGAACTAATGCTACAGGCGAAACCAAGATGACATTTCATACAGGAAATGCCCCAGATTTTGAATGCGCTGTGTTCCAATGTCTCCTTATATGGCTGTGAATGCGCAAGGAATGAGCCTACACTTTCTGTCGTTTCTCCAAGGTGTCTGCAGCATTGTGACGTATTTGTAGGCATATCATTGGAAGATTGACCATAAGAGACTACATTTACCAGGTGTCCTCCGTTGAAATTATTGCGTAATCTCCAGCTGCATGCACGTTTCCATTTGGTTCAGAAGAGAAAGGCAACTGCCACAAATGATTTATCATCGAAAAGATATGTGAAAAACACTTTGAGGATTGATTCTAAACAACGTTTGCCATGTTTCTGTCGATATTATGGAGTTAATTTGGAAAAAAGTTTGGCGTTGTAATGACTGAATTTTCAGGGTTTTTTCTTAGCCAAACGTGAACAAAACGGAGCGATTTCTCCTACACAAATAATCTTTTTGGAAAAACAGAACATTTGCTAACTGAGAGTCTCCTCATTGAAAACATCCGAAATTTCAGTTGGCCCTTTCTATCTGATATTTGTTAACTTTAATACCGATATGTGATCAAATCTTTTACAGGGATATTACATACTGAGTTTAAGTCACATCTTTTCAACGCAAATAATTCACGTCCTAATATTCAGAGATAAATCAGGTACATGTGAGAAGGCATTAATACACTCAATAACTTTAAGATCTTTAAAAAAAAGTCAGCCAATTGTGAACATTTTATCTTGTATCTGAATACCCCTAAAACTATCCTTATTGATATGAAGTGCGATAACTTGTGTGACCAATAAGAAAGGATTAATATTACACCAAGAAACTGCATTTTGTGTTTACTTGGGTTAAGTGATCATTTTATTTATTAAGGTAAAAAAGCTATCTGAACCTTCATGGCCCTATGTGACAAAGTAATTGCCCCCCCTGTTAAATTGTGAATTTACTGTGGTTAATCACATTTTTGGGAAAGCTGAGTTGAATTTCACTAGCCACGCCCAGGCCTGATTACTGCCAGACCTGTTGAATCAAGACATCACTTTTATTTAACCAGGTAAGCTAGTTGAGAACAACTGCGACCTGGCCAAGATAAAGCAAAGCAGTGCGACACAAACAATCACATTTATTTGTCACATACACATAATTAGCAGATGTTAATGCAAGTGTAGCAAAATGCTTGTGCTTCTAGTTCCGACCATGCAGTAATATCTAACAAGTTATATAACCTAACAATTTCACAACTACCTTATACACACAAGTGTAAAGGAATGAATAAGAATATGTACATAAAAATATATGAATGAGTGATGCCCGAACGGCATAGGCAAGATGCAGTAGATGGTATAGAGTACAGTATATACAGTGGGAAGAACAAGTATTTGATAACCTGCAAAATCGGCAGTGTTTCCTACTTAAAGCATGTAGAGGTCTGTAATTTTTATCATAGGTACACTTCAACTGTGAGAGACGGAATCTAAAACAAAATCCAGAAAATCACATTGTATGATTAAGTAAATAAATTAGCATTTTATTGCATGACATAAGTATTTGATCACCTACCAACCAGTAAGAATTCCGGCTCTCACAGACCTGTTAGTTTTTCTTTAAGAAGCCCCCCTGTTCTCCACTCATTACCTGTATTAACTGCACCTGTTTGAACTCGTTACCTGTATAAAAGACACCTGTTCACACACTTAATCAAACAGACTCCAACCTCTCCACAAAGGCCAAGACCAGAGGGCTGTGTAAGGACATTAGGGATAAAATTGTAGACCTGCGCAAGGCTGGGATGGGCTACAGGACAATAGGCAAGCAGCTTGGTGAGAAGGCAACAACTGTTGGCGTAATTATTAGAAAATGGAAGAAGTTCAAGATGACGGTCAATCACCCTCGGTCTGGGGCCCCATGCAAGATCTCACCTCGTGGGGCATCAATGTTCATGAGGAAGGTGAGGGATCAGCCCAGAACGACACGGCAGGACCTGACCAATGACCTGAAGAGAGCTGGGACCACAGTCTCAAAGAAAACCATTAGTAACACATTACGCCGTCATGGATTAAAATCCTGCAGCGCATGCAAGGTCCCCCTGCTCAAGCGAGCGCATGTCCAGGCCAGTCTGAAGTTTGCCAATGACCATCTGGGTGATCCAGAGGAGGAATGGAAGAAGGTCATGTGGTCTGATGAGACAAAAATAAAGCTTTTTGGTCTAAACTCCACTCGCCGTGTTTGGAGGATGAAGGATGAGTACAACCCCAAGTACACCATCCCAACTGTGAAGCATGGAAGTGGAAACATTCTTTGGGGATGCTTTTCTGCAAAGGGGACAGGACGACTGCACCGTATTGAGGGGAGGATGGATGGGGCTATGTATCGCGAGATCTTGGCCTTCCCTCAGTAAGAGCATTGAAGATGGGTCGTGGCTGGGTCTTCCAGCATGACAACGACCTAAAACACACAGCCAAGGCAACTAAGGAGTGGCTCCGTAAGATGCATGTCAAGTTCCTGGAGTGGCCTAGCCAGTCTCCAGACCTGAACCCAATAGAAAATATTTGGAGGGAGCTGGAAGTCCATATTGCCCAGCGACAGCCCCGAAACCTGAAGGATCTGGAGAAAGTCTGTATAGAGGAGTAGGGCAAAATCCCTGATGCAGTGTGTGCAAACCTGGCAAACCTGCATCCGGTGATGTGCTCTCAATTGTGCATCTGTAAAAGTTTGTGTTTTTGGTGTGAACTAGCTAGCCAGTTCACATCGGTTACACCAGCCTAATCTCGGGAGTTGATAGGCTTGAAGTCATAAACAGCTCAATGCTTGAAGCACAGCGAAGAGCTGCTGGCAAAACGCACGAAAGTGCTGTTTGAATTACATTTACATTTACATTTAAGTCATTTAGCAGACGCTCTTATCCAGAGCGACTTACAAATTGGTGAATTCACCTTCTGACATCCAGTGGAACAGCCACTTTACAATAGTGCATCTAAATCATTAAGGGGGGGTGAGAAGGATTACTTATCCTATCCTAGGTATTCCTTGAAGAGGTGGGGTTTCAGGTGTCTCCGGAAGGTGGTGATTGACTCCGCTGTCCTGGCGTCGTGAATGAATGCTTACGAGCCTGCTGGTGCCTACCACCACTCAGTCAGACTGCTCTATCAAATCATAGACTTAATTATAACATAACACACAAATACGAGCCTTCGTTTCCAGATTCGACCATATTAATGACCTATCATCTCGAAAACGGATGTTTATTATTTCAGTGAAATACGGAACCGTTCTGTATTTTATCTAACGGATGGCATCCCTAAGTCTAAACATTCCTGTTACATTGCACAACCTTCAATGTTATTTCAAAATTACGTCAAATTCGGGCAAATTAGGCGGCCCAAACTGTTGCATATACACTGACTCTGAGTGCAATGATCGCAAGAGAAGTGACACAATTTCACCTGGTTAATATTGCCTGCTAACCTGGACTACATTTAGCTAAATATGCAGATTTAAAAATATATACATTGTGTATTGATTGAGGAAAAGGGGGAGGCTTTGCTGCAGGAGGGACTGGTGCACTTCACAAAATAGATGGCATCAGGAAGAAGGAAAATTATGTGGATATATTGAAGCAACATCTCAAGACATCAGTCAGGAAGTTAAAGCTTGGTTGCAAATGGGTCTTCCAAATGGACAATGACCCCAAGCATACTTCCAAAGTTGTGTCAAAATGACTTAATAAGGACAGCAAAGTCAAGGTATTGGAGTGGCCATCACAAAGCCCTGACCTCAATCCTATAGAACATTTGTGGGCAGAACTGAAAAAGCGTGTGCGAGCAAGGAGGCCTACAAACCGGACTCAGTGACACCAGCTCTGTCAGGAGGAATGGGCCAAAATTCACCCGACTTATTTTTGGAAGCTTGTGGAAGGCTACCCAAAAACGTTTGACCCAAGTTAAACAATTTAAAGGCAATACACTCAATTTGTATTTAGTAGCATGTAAACTTCTGACCCACTGGGAATGTGATGAAAGAAATAAAATCTGAAAGAAATAATTCTCTCTAATATTATTCTGACATTTCACATTCTTGAAATAAAGTGGATCCAAACTTACCTAAGACAGGGAATTTTTACAAGGATTAAATGTCAGGAATTGTGAAACTGAGTTTAAATGTACTTGGCTAAGGTGTATGTACATTTCCGACTTCAACTGTATGTTCATTCAGACAGGCTACTTTAGGAATCTTTCTGGACTCAATTTGTTTAAATATGAATCAAATGCTCCTGTCATGATTTAATCTTGTAAAAGGCCTATTTTCAGTACCTTAGGCTACATTATTTCTCACATTACAGCATCCTTGCTTTGAAGAATGATCGAATGACCGCAGCAGCAGGTCTTGACATTATACAATATAAACGTGGGAGAAAACCCATCGGACTTCGTTTGAATGGTTTTGTGCGTCGAAATAGGATCTGCTTAAAATAATGTAATGCAGAAAAGCCAACGACAAGATAGGCATATCTTAATTTTGACTGTTAATGTTGTCATTACAAAAATGACAAATCTTCTCACACATGGCGTTTGTTAAATATTTACTTAATACCTTGAATAATAATGAAGTGCCTTGATAATAACGAAGTGTAATGGCTTGTTTCAAATAGGTTTTTATTAAGAATCATATCCATGTAAACAAGTCTACAAACAGAATTGTGATCTCCCTTTTTATGACCCCCGTGTACATTGGCCTGGCCAATTACCGTAACCTCAAATTTCGTGTAACCGGTTGTTCAGCCGGAAGCTGGCGCTAGTGGAACACATTGTAAAAGGTGTCTGAACTTCTTGATTGGGACTTGTTTTATATTTGGTTCATTTAATAAATGCTAGCTGCCATGACTGGATTAAAACGCAAGTTGATTTGTTTGTGTGTGTGCGCAGCTGGGAAGACTTAGCCAAATCCTTTAACCAATTAGTGGGGCAAGATGAGGGCTGTCAAAATGTTGCAGACTTTTTAATTTAATTTTTTTAGGCCACCCATTACATGCTTTCACTTTTTTTTTTTATATGCATTTCTAAAATGTTATAGTTGGTTTGAAGTTAAGCCACTGAAATTTGGAGTTAACATATTGTCCCATGTACCATTGTGTAATTTACTGATGGTCTCTATCTAGCCCCATAGGGCATTATGATCAGGTTGAGTGCAGTTGCACAAATTCATTATTTCTTGTGTGCTGTTGTCATGTGGGCAGGATTGAAACCAAACCTACCCTTAATTTACGTTGTGATGACGTCACGACCATAAGTCTCACAACTCAGTTAAGGACAGGACTGACTTTATGACCAAAATTATCCGTTTTACACTGTAGTCAATTTTGACAGTATAATAAATGTTGCAGACTCATATTGATGCCACAGACTATTTTCTAAATGACAAGTTTGTTTTTAGGAGCAGTTGCTCTTTTAAAAACCATCTGTGGGGACAGACTGCCTGTAGATATGCACTTGGGCAGGGTGGGAGATGAGGCCTGTAGTAACCAATAATTGAAGGTCAACAAGCCATTTTATTTTGAAGTATGTTGTGAGCAACTGATTTGTGTTCTTTGTAAGTCTTCTAAGTCTAGGGCCTATATCATAGTTTAACAGAACACACCTTGTGAAACATTTAAATGCAACCCAGAGAAGTGACGCAAGTCTGTTTCCTCTTTCAGGTTGTGCCGGTGGAGTAAGCCGCAGCCCAACATGATCCCCTCCGATTGATGCGCAAACACGTCAAGTGTTTTGCCAAGCAGCTGATCGCTTTCATCAGTTAAAGCCATGCCTGACGAGTAAATATCCCTACTTGCTCAAGGCAATAAAACATAAAAAAAACAGCCCCCTACATGTCTCTGCAAGTAGACTCCCTCTTGTTCGTCCTGCTGGAGTAAATCCCCCCCCTTCCAGATAGGCTCTACTGCCCTCTCTCCGCACCGCCCCACTACTGCCTCTCCACATCCACCTGTCACAATGCCGCTCCACCTCAGAATGGTCAACACCTAAAGATTCCCATGCGTCCAGTGAGCGACGGTCCTGCTCCTGTAAGCTTCTCACGCCCCCACCCCCCAGTTGGCCCCCTACCCACCTCTGAGATGTCCCTGCTCCACTCGCTGGGCCCAGTGCAGAGCTGGCTGGGCCAGGAGCTGGAGAAGTGCGGGATTGATGCCATGATCTACACCCGCTACGTCCTCAGCCTGCTCCTGCACGACAGTTACGACCTGCAGGATCAGGTGGGTTTCCAGCAGTAACAATGTCTTGTTAAACATGATGGTCTCTAGTTCCCCCACTTGGGTAAAGCAATATAAGTTCTAGTGATCATAACATTTGGAAAATAAGGGAAAAGGGATACCTAGTCAGTTGCACAACTGAATCCATTCAACCAAAATGTCTTCCACATTTAACCCAACCCCTCTGATTCAGAGATGATAACAAGGAAAGCCACCCCTATTCCACATTTTTGTTACAGCCTGAATTCAAAATTGATTAAATATAATTATTTATTTTGCCCAACTACACACAGTACACCATAATGACAAAATGAAAACATGTTTTTAGAAATGTATTAAATTAAATAGATGCACCTATATATACAAACGTTTGGAGACACTTTCAAATGAGTGGATTTGGCTATTTCCGCCATACCCGTTGCTGACAGGTGTATAAATTAAGCACACAGCCATTGCAATCTCCATAGACAAACATTGGCAGTAGAATGGCCTTTACTGAAGAGCTCAGTGACTTTCAATGTGGCACTGTCATAGGATGCCAATTTCCAACAAGTAAGGTCAAACTTCTGCCCAGCAAGAGCTACCCCTGTCAACTATAAGTACTGTTATTGTGAAGTGGAAACGTCTAGGAGTAACAATGGCTCAGCCGCAAAGTGGTATGCCACACAAGCTGCGAATGGGACCGCCGAGTGCTGAAGCATTTGTCCTCGGATGCAACACTGCCTCTGGAAGCAACTTCAGCACAACAACTGTTTGTCGGGAGCTCAATGAAATGGCTTTCCATGGCTGAGTAGCCGCACACAAGCCAAAGATCACCATACCCAATGCCAAGCGTCGGCTGGAGTGGTGTAAAGCTCGCTGCCATTGGACTCTGGAGCAGTGGAAACGCATCTCTGGAGTGATTAATCACGTGTCATCATCTGGCAGTCTGATGGACGAATCTGGGTTTGGTAGATGCCAGGAGAGCGCTACCTACCCGACTGCATGGTGCCAACTGTAAAGATTGGTGGAGGAGGAATAATGGTCTGGGGCTGTTTCTCATGGCCCTTTAGTTCCAGTGACGGGAAATCTTAACACTACAGCATCAATGACATTCTAGATGGTTCTGTGCTTGCAACAGTTTGGGGAAGGCCCTTTCCTGTTTCAGCATGAAAATTCCTCTGTGCACAAAGCAAGGTCCATACAGAAATGGTTTGTCAAGATCTGTGTGGAAGAACGAATGACCTGCACAGAGCTGTGACTTCAACCCCATCGAACACCATTGGGATGAATTGGAATGCCAACTGCGAGCCAGGCCTAATCTCAAACAGTTGGTAATGTTGTGTATCTAATTTATACCCCTGGGTCAATACTCTGTAGAAGCACCTTTTGACAGCGATTACAGCTATGAGTCTTTCTGGATAATTCCTATAAGCGCTTTGCACATTTGGATTGTACAACATGAGCACTTTATTTTATTCTTCAAGCTCTGTCAAGTTGTTTGTTGATCATTGCTTACACAGCCCATTCAAATCTTGACAAAGATTTTCAAGCATATTTCAGAAAAAACTGTAACTAGACCACTCCGGAACATTAACTATTTTGGTAAGAAACTCCAGTGTAGATTTGGCCATGTTTTAGGTTATTGTCCTGCTGAAAGGTTAATTTGCTCCCAGTGTCTGTTTAGAAAGCAGACTGAACCATGTTTTCCTCTAGGATTTGTGTAAAACTCCCTAGTCCTTGCCGATGACAAGCATACCCATAAAATGATGCAGCCACCATCATGCTTGAAAATATGAAGTGGTACTCAGTGATGTGTTGTTGGATTTGCCCCAAACATAAGACTTTTGATTTAGGACAAAGTACATTTCTTTGCCATATTTTTGCAATTTTACTTTAGTGCCTTATTCCAAACAGGGTGCATATTCTGTACAGGCTTCCTTAGTTTTACTTTGTCATTTTGGCTTATATTGCAAAGTAACTATGTTTATCCATCCTCAGTTCTCATATCACAGCCATTAAACTCTAAACTGTTTTAAAATCACTATTGGCCTCATAGTGAAATCCCAGATCGGTTTCCTTCCTCTCCGGAAACTAGACAATTTCAATTACTTTCACTGGTAAAGAGGACAAACTGAGAAGTGAAATTACATTGAACAGTGAACTCTCATTATTAGATCTTCAATATTCAAATATGATGGAAGGATTGGCATTTTGAATTTGGTCAAGTTTGTGTGTAAAAACTATTGTTATCCATCGACAATAATAAGCCACCAGGTATAGACAACCTAGATAGGCAAACTATTGAGAATGGAAGCAGACTGTATTGCCACCCCTATTTGCCGTGTCTTCAACAAAAGCCTAAAGTACTGTGTGTATCCACAGGCATGGAAGGAAGCTATAGTAATAGCTATAGCTACCTAAAAATAGTAGAACACTCTTTGCTGGCTCTAACAGCCGCCCAACCTGTTTGCTGCCTGTTCTCGGTAAACTGATGGAGAAAATTGTTTTGAACAAATACAATGCTATTTTTCTAATAAGTTAACTACTGACTTTCAACTTGTACTGCAGTGACTCCGATGACTGATTGGCCAAAAGCTGTATTTTTAGATTTCAGTGCAGCCTTTGATATTATTGATCATAATTTGTTATTGGAAAAAAAACTCACTTGATATGGCTTTACATCAAATACCATCACATGGTTGGAAATTTAATTATCAAGTAGAACTGAGTATTCTTCCCTTTTTCTATGTTATGTTACAGCCTTATTCTAAAATTGATGAGGGGGGAAAAACTATTTGATCAATCTACACACAATACCCCATAATGATCTGGGAAGGGTACCAAAAAATGTCTGCAGCATTGAAGGTCCCCAAGAACACAGTGGCCTCCATTCTTAAATGTAAGACGTTTGTAACCACTAAGACTCTTCCTAGAGCTGGCTGCCCGGCCAAACTGAGCAATCGGGGGAGAAGAGCCTTGGTCAGGGAGGTGACCAAGAACCCGATGGTCATTCTGACAGTTTGTCTGTGAGATGGCAGAACCTTCCAAAAAGACAACCATCTCTGCAGCACTCCACCAATCTTGCCTTTTTTACAGTAGAGTGGCCAGACGGAAGCCACTCCTCAGGAAAAGGCACATGACAGCCCGCTTGGAGTTTGCCAAAAGGCACCTAAAGGACTCTCGGACCGAGAGACAAGATTCTCTGGTCTGATGAAACCAAGATTGAACTCTTTGGCCTAAATGCCAAGCATCACGTCTGGAGAAAACCTGGTACCATCCATATGGTGAAACGTGGTTACAGCATCATGCTGTGGGGATGTTTTTCAGCGGCAGGGACTGGAAAACAACCCTAAGCACACAGCCAAGAACACACAGGAGTGACTTCGGGACAAGTCTCTGAATGTCCTTGAGTGGTCCAGCCAGAGCCTGGACTTGAACCCGATCTAACAACGTTGGAGAGACTTGAAAAAAGCTGTGCAGCAACGCTCCCCATCCAACCTGACACAGCTTGAGAGGATCTGCAGAGAAGAATGGGAGAAACTCACATACAGGTGTGCCAAGCTTGTGGCGTCAGACCCTAGGAGACTTGAGGCTGTAATCGCTGCCAAAGGTACTTCAACAAAGTCCTGAGTAAAGGGTCTGAATACTTATTTCAATTGGATATTTCAATTTTTTAAATTTGTAATAAATTGTCAATGTCAACCTGTTTTTGCTTTGTCATTATGGGGTATTGTGTGTAGATTGAGGGTGGAAAATACTATTTAATTAATTTTAGAATAAGGCTAACTTAACAAAATGTGGAAAAAGTCAAGTTAATCTTCTCTGTTTTTATAAATGATTTGTCACTTGTCTTAGAAGCTAAAATGACTATGTGTAGTGTGCAATCATCAGCATACATCAGCACCTACAGCCAGTGAGCGCACAGACTCTTGGCAAGGAGTTAGTTAGTGTCAGAATGGGTAATAAACTGTTCTGAAATACAAAAACAATTGTATTTGGTTCAAAGCATTCTCTTAGCCCTAAACCGTTGAAGAAGTTGAACTCCTAGCATTGGATAGTCAGTTATCATGGCCAAGTCATATTGACAAATTTGTTGTGAAGATTGGGAGAGGTAGCCTATGTCTTTTTTTTTTTTATATGCGGTTTTGACACAGATCAACTGTACCATATTGATGTCTGGTAATAATTAAACTGTTAAGAACAAATTTATTTACAATGACTCCCTACCAAGAGGCAATGGGATGCCTGAGAGGAGGGGGGCTGGGATTAAGAATGCAGGACAAAACACACATCATGACGAGACACCACAACACTACATAAAGAGAGACCAAAGACACATAGCACAGTAGCATCACATGACAACAACACGGTAGCGACACATGGTAGCTGCACAAACATGGTACAAATATTGTTAGGCACAGACAATGGCACAAACGGCAAAAAAATATAGACAATGCATCACGCGAAACAGCCACAACTGTCAGTACGAGTGTCCATGTTTGAGTCTTTGAATGAAGATAACGGTCCAGTTTGAGTTACCTTCATTCAAAGACTCAAACATGGACAGTTTTTTTTTTCGTTCTACTCGCTAGCTGCAGTGAACTGAAAAGAGGAGTGACTCAGAGATGGGTGTGCTTTGGGGACCTTTAACACAATGTGACTGGCAGAACGGGTGGAGAATGGGGGCTGCAATAGATATCTCAGATAGGGGGGAGTGAGGCAGAAGAGGGTTTTTATAAATGAGCATCAACCAGTGACAGGTATACAGAGAACCAGTTTACAGAGTAGTATAGAGTGCAGTGATGTGTCCTATAAGGAGCATTGGTGGCAAATCAGATGGCTGAATGTTAAAGAACATCTAGCCCCTTGAGAGCACCCTAACCTGCCGATCTATAAATTACGTCTCTGTAGTCTAGCGTGGGTAGACTGGTCATCTGAATCAGGGTTAGTTTGGCAGCTGGGGTGAAAGAGGAGTGATTTACTACAGAGGAGACCAAGTCTATATTTAACTTTTAGCCTGCAGCTTTGATATGCGCTGAGAGAAGGACAGTGTACCGTCTAGCCATACCCCCCCGAGTCCTTGTATGAGGTGACTACCTCAAGCTCTAAACCATGCCTGGGCAAAGGTCGGCCCGGGGACCATATGCAGCCCGTGACCTGATTCAAAGTGGCCCGCGGAATCATGCTCAGATAAAATAATTTGCGATAAAGTTTAGAAAAACATATGTTATTCAAATTAAAAGCTCAATGAATACCCACCATTGTGTAATGATGTAACGCCCACCGCTTGCGGGACATTTCTTTTTGAAGGCACGCATAAATAACAACGGCACGAGGACAGACAGTGACTGAGGCTGACACACACGTCACAGTTACAAATAGTAGCTAGTTTTTCAAAGATGAGGAAAGTAAACAACGAATGTAGGGTGTTCCAGTAAGTGGACATCAAAATATTTCTGTGTTGAGGTATTAGGGAAAGCTGTGTGCAAGGAGGGCTTTGCTGTCTTGAAAGACTACAACTTGTCCCGACACTTCAAACGAAGCATCGAGGTCGACCAATTAAATGGCATGGCCAATTTTCACAATCGGTATTTTTGGATGCCGATTATGGTCGATTACATTGCACTCCACGAGGAGACTGCGTGGCAGGTTGACCACCAGTTACACGAGTGCAGCAAGGAGCCACGGTAAGTTGCTAGCTAGCGTTAAACTTATCTTATAAAAAACAATCAATCTTAACATAATCATAATCACGGTTGATGATATTACTAGTTTAACCTCTAGCGTCGAGCAATCCCGTATATGGGAGTGTAATCATAGCCTCAAGCTCATTAGCATAACGCAACGTTAACTATTCATGAAAATCGCAAATGAAATGAAATATTGGCTCACAAGCTTAGCCTTTTGTTAACAACACTCATCTCAGATTTTCAAAATATGCTTTTCAACCATAGCTACACAAGCATTTGTGTAAGAGTATTGATAGCTAGCATAGCATTAAGCCTAGCATTCAGCAGGCAACATTTTCACAAAAACAAGAAAAGCATTCAAATAAAATCATTTACCTTTGAAGAACTTCGGATGTTTTCAATGAGGAGACTCAGTTAGATAGCAAATGTTCAGTTTTTCCAAAAATATTATTTGTGTAGGAGAAATTGCTCTGTTTTGTTTATCACGTTTGGCTAAGAAAACCCCCTGAAAATTCAGTCATTACAACGCTGAACTTTTTTCCAAATTAACTCCATAATATCAACAGAAACATGTCAAATGTTGTTTAGAATCAATCCTCAGGGTGTTTTTCACATATCTATTCGATGATAAATCATTTGTGGCAGTTGCCTTTCTCCTCTGAACCTAATGGAAAAGTGGACGCAGCTGGAGATTGCGCAATAATTTAGACGGAGGACACCAGGCGGACACCTGGTAAATGTAGTCTCTTATGGTCAATCTTCCAATGATATGCCTACAAATATGTCACAATGCTGCAGACACCTTGGGGAAACGACAGAAAGTGTAGGCTCATTCCTGGCGCATTCACAGCCATATAAGGAGACATTGGAACACAGCGCATTCAAAATCTGGGGCATTTCCTGTATGAAATTTCATCTTGGTTTTGCCTGTAGCATTAGTTCTGGGGCACTCACAGACAATATCTTTGCAGTTTTGGAAACGTCAGTGTTTTCTTTCCAAAGCTGTCAATTATATGCATAGTCGAGCATCTTTTCGTGACAAAATATCTTGTTTAAAACGGAAACATTTTTTTATCCAAAAATTTAAAAGAGCGCGCCCTATATCGAAGAAGTTAACTACCTTGGCCTGCGTTGCAAATAATCAATGCGGTGCCTGTTAATTTATCGAATCACAGCCTACTTCGCCAAACGGGTGATTTAACAAGCTCATTCGCTGAAAAAAAAAGCACTGTCATTGCACTCATGTACCTATCCATAAACATCAATGCGTTTCTTAAAATCAATACACAAGTACAGTTGATGTCGGAAGTTTGCATACACCTTTGCCAAATACATTTAAACTCAGTTTTTCACAATTCCTGACACTTAATCCTAGTAAAGATTCCCTGTCTTGAATCAGTTAGGATCACCACTTTATTTTAAGAATGAAATATAAGAATAATGGTAAAGTTATTTTTATTCCAGCTTTTACATACACCCAATTAGTATTTGGTAGCGTTGCTTTTAAATGGTTTACCTTGGGTCAAATGGTTTGGGTCGCCTTCCACAAGCTTCCCACAATAAGTTGGGTGAATTTTGACCCATTCCTCCTTGACAGAGCTGGTGTACCCTTTTCCCCCTAAACTTAATGATGGTCATTATGGCCAAACAATTACATTTTTGTTTCATCAGATCAGAGAACATTTCTCCAAAAAGTATGATCTTTGTCCCCATGTGCAGTTGCAAACCATATTCTGGCCTTTTTATGGGGTTTTGAAGCAGTAGCTTCTTCCTTGCTGAGTGGCCTTTCAGGTTGTCGATATAGGACTCGTTTTTACTGTGGATATAGATACTTTGGTACCTGTTTCCTCCAGCATCTTCACAAGGTCCTTTGCTGTTGTGCTGGGATTGATTTGCACTTTTCGCACCAAAGTACGTTCATCTCTAGGAGACAGAACGCGTCTCCTTCCTGAGCGGTATGATGGCTGCGTGGTCCCATGTTGTTTATACTTGCGTACTATTGTTTGTACAGATGAACGTGGTACCTTCAGGCTTTTGCTCCCAACGATGAACCAGACTTGTGGAGGTCTACAACAAGTTTTCTGAGGTCTTGGCTGATTTTCTTTTGATTTTCCCATGATGTCAAGCAAAGAGGCAGAGTTTGAAGGTCGGCCTTGAAATACATCCATAGGTAAACCTCCAATTGAATTAAATTATGTAAATTAGCCTATCGGAAGCTTCTAACGCCATGAAAATTTTCTGGAATTTTCCAAGCTGTTTAACTTATGGCTGAGATCCCGTTACCGGGAGTGATATAACAACAACCAGTGATAGTACAGGGCGCCATATTCAAAATTCCTCAAACATACATGTGTCATATCTTTTTCAAGGTAGTCTTGTTGTTAATCCCACCACAGTGTCCGATTTCAAATAGGATTTACGGGGTAAGACATTTTGTTTTTGAAATTATACGGATTTTACCATATTAATGACATGTATTTTTGTTTTGTTATATTATAATTAAGTCTATTATTTATAGTCCAGTGACCGGTTTTTGGATTTCACCTATTTCAAAGGTTTAATCGTTGGCCCTGGATGAGTTAAGTTAAGCAGTGATGGATGTGACACTGTCGGCATTGAAAAAGCATTTGTTGATATTCTTACAAGGACAAAATGTAATCCCAGACTTTAAATAATGAAATTATTTTGCCAACCGGAGGAAAGAGGAGCTTGCTTCAGTGCAGTCAATGAAGAGCACAACCACAGGGAAAGATTTATTGCCAAAACTAGTCTGTTAACAAGAAATTTATTGGAGGAGGTTAATAAGTGTGTGGCAAAGCTGGGACTGAGTTTTGAAAAGTTATCCAGTGTGACCACTGATGGGTGCCCAAACTTGACAGAAAAAAACTTTGGCCTTTTGAAAAGGATACAAGATCAAGTAGCTGAGCTGAACCCAGATCAGACAATTATTTTCCTGCATTGCATTATTAATCAGGTGCTCTGTAAATGTGTCCTGAAAATGAGCCATGTTGTGGATACAGCCAATAAAATGGTAAACCTCATAAGAGTGAAATCTTTAAACCACAGACAGTTTGTCTCATTGTTGGAAGAGACAGTCAGGTCATGCAGATCTCCCCTACCACATAAACGTGAGATGGCTGAGTTTGGTGAAGGTGCTTAAAAGGGTGTGGGACCTGAAGTCGGAGATTGCTGAGTTTTTGCAAATGAAAGTAAAATGTGGATTTCCCTCAACTGCGAGAAAGAATGGTTGGATGATTTTGCCTTCACCGTGGACATCATGGCCCTCCATGAATGAACTGAATTCCAAACTACAAGGGAAGGGCCTTTTGCTGCTGTATGCTTTGAACAGGGAGTGTTCTCATCGTTTTGAGGATTTCAAAGTGTTGGAAAATGACATGCTGTTTGTTTCCTCTCCTTTCACCTTCAATGTGGATAGCGCTCCCACTGACCTGCAATTTAAGCTTATCGATCTTCAGTCTGATGCAGTGATTGTTTTCCAATCAAAACAATGTCACTGAGGTTCTATGCATCTCTCGATGAACAAAACTTTCCAAAGATTAGGAGTCATGCTCAGAAGATGTTTGTACTGTTTGGGTCAACCCATGTATGTGAACAGACATTTTCAGTGATGTAATATAACAAGTCAAGACAAAGATTCTCTTACTGACTATCAGCAATCCTGCGCATAGCGATGTCAGAAACTATACCTGACTTCACTGCTCTAGTCAATGCCCATCAGAGACTTCACTCCTCACACTGATTGAGTAGTTTAAATGTAATGTTGAGCTCACTCTTTCCTATGTTTTTGTGCATACCCGTTAACAAGAGTTCTGTCCGTGGTGCTGAATGCACAGTGTACTTTTCCCTCCGTGTAGTTCATTGCATGTTTTTAATAATGAAAATACCTACCAAAGGAGAACATGGATATGGTTTATTTCTGCGGATGTTAAAGTAAAATAAAAAGCATATCTGGATGTGATTTACAGTAGATATCTGTCAACAGTCATTCACATGATGTATAATCCTGTAATATGATTCTGGACCCCGATGGCAAAAATATATTCGAATGTGGCCCTTCATGGAAAATAATTGCCCAGGCCTGCTCTAAACACTTGGCGGTAGCAATGACACCGGTGGGGAGAGGGGCATTCTTCTTACCAAACCACATGACCTTTGTTTTGGAGGTGTTCAGAACAAGGTTAAGAGTAGAGAGGGCTTGTTGTAGAGATATTTAACACAAAGTATAAGACGATCATCTGCATATAAATGGATGAGAGCCTGAGCTATTTTGTTGATGTAAATTGAGAACAGCGTGGGGCCTAGGATCGAGCCTTGGTGTACTCCCTTGGTGACAGGCAGAGACAGCAGATGTTCTGACTTTATACACTGCACTCTTTGAGAGAGGTAGTTAGCACACCAGACCAAAGACCCCTCCGACACCATTACTCCTTAGCCAGCTCACAAGAATGGAATGGTCTACCGTATCAAAAGCTTTGGCCAAGTCAATAAAAATAGCATCACAACATTGTTTAGAATCAAGGGCAATGGTGACATCATTGAGGACCTTTTAAGATTGCAGTGACACATCCATAACCTGAGTGGAAAACCAGATTGCATACCAGAGAGAATACTATAGACATCAAGAAAGCCAGTAAGCTGATTATTGACAAGTTTTTTCCAACACTTTTGATAAACAGGGCAAAATAGAAATATGCCTATAACAGTTCGGATCAGCTTGATCTCCCCCTTTTTAAATAAAGAATGCACAGTGGCTGCCTTCCCAGAAAGGAGAGACCAGTTAAAAAGGTCTGAAAGACTTGGCAATGATAGGGGCAGCAACCTTAAAGAAGAAGGGGTCTAAACCATCTGACCCAGATGTTTTTTGGGGGTCAATTTTCAGGAGCTCTTTTAGTACCTCGGACTCAGTGACCGCCTGCAGGGAGAAACTTTGTAGCACGGCAGGGGAAAAAAGAGGGGATAGTCACAATGGAGGCATGGCTGAGTCAAATAGGAATCCTGACATAATGAAGTGGTGATTAAAGAGCTCAGCCATGTTGTCAGTAACAACCACATCATCAACATTAAGGAACATGGGTAGCTGCGAGGAAGAGGGTTTATTCTCCAGGTCTTTAACCATTTTCCAGAATATCTTGGGGTTCGGCCCACAGAGAGAGAACTGCTCCTTAAAGTAACCAACTTTGGCCTTCTGGATAACCTGAGTGCACTTATTTTTCTTTTGCCTGAGTATGTGTGTGCCAAGCCTTTCGCCAAATGCAGATCTTGAGGTGGTGTAACTCTGCAAGATCACCTGTTTTTAATTCTAATTTTCCTATGGGTGCGTGTTTGTTACCACTGAAAATATCAAAAAAAGAAGGTCCAAGCGTTGCTTTAGGACTTGGTCAGGTGGTTTAAGCATGTCCCAGTTTAGGTCACCTAGCAGGACAAATTCAGACTTAGTGTATGGGGCCAGGAGAGAGCTTAGGGCAGGTAGGGTACAGGCCGGTGCTGATGGAAGACAATAGCACCCAGCAACAGACAACAAAGAGCTATTGGAAAGTTGTTTTTTTTAATGCTTAAAACCAGCAAATCAAATTGTTTGGGGACAGACTAGGTGGAAACAACTGAGCACTGAAGGGAATCCTTGGTAAAGATTGCCACTCCCCCACCTTTGGAAGAGCTGTCTTGCCAAAAACAAAGGTATAACCAGAAAGGTTAACATTAGTATTCAAAACACTCTTCCTTAACCACGTCTCAGTAATGACAAACACATCTGGATTGTAGCTGTGAACCCACACTTTCAATTGATCCATTTTATAGGTAATAAGCTTCTAGTGAACGTGCAGAAAGCCCAGGCTTTTACGAGAGCAGCAATCAGTGAAGCAGATATCAGAGCACAAGTCCGAATTGGGGCTAGCAACAGTAGATGGGCCATATTCATATATACTGTACATATGAATATGTATATATGAAGTGTGTAAATAGTATTTTTGTCTCTTGGTGTCTGTCCAATATATAACTATTTTTTAAATTTAATGCAGTATGTTCTGTACTTTGTCATGTATTTTAAATTTTATGTGGAGCCCAGGAAGAGTGGCTGCTGCATGTGCAGTAGCTAATGGGGATCCTACTAAACTAAACATACACATAGCCAATGAAGAAGAGGGTTCTGTTTCGTATTCATTAGGAGTCAGGTGATTGTAAGTGAACCTATTGATTTAAAGCCGTCTTGTATTTCTTACATTTACAATGTTCTAAAACTTGCATTTCCTTTTCCTATTTAGACGAGCTGTCCCATTAAATGACTGATGTGGAGGAATTGTGTGTGCAGGAAAATGACATCTTGGGCTGGGAGAAGGGAACTGGGAAGAAATGGAGCAAGAGTAAGAAGAAAGGAGGAGGGACGGACCTAAGTCTGGAGGAGATAAAGAAGCAAGCCGCTGTGCAATGTCTGCGTTCAGCATCTGATGAAGTAAGTGCCATTCACTCCAGTGTCGCCACATCTCTTCACCCCATGTTTTTGTATGCATAGTCTACTCACAGCATTGCTCATGCACTCCTGAGAAATTGAAATTATATATTTCACTTTGACTCTTTGAAGCTTGAATATTCAGGAGCAGTTGCATATAATGATAATTAGAACAGAAGTTCTGTGGTTATTTTGGCACACACCAGCTTGTAAGCTACAAAGCTGAATATGTTGAGTCATTGAAGAATGGCAGAAGCATGTACAGTGCCTTCAGAAAGTACTCATACCCCTTGACTTATTCCACTTTTTGTTATGTCGTGCCTTTTTCTCAGGAGTGGCTTCCATCTGGCCACTCTCCCATAAAGCCCAGATTGGTGTAGTGCTATAAACTGTCCTTCTGGCAGGTTCTACCATCTCAGTCAACAAACTCTGTAGTTCTGTCAGAGTGGTCATTGGGTTCTTGGTCACTTCCCTGACCAAGGTCCTTCTCGGCTGGTCGCTCAGTTTGGTTGGATGGCCAGCTCTGGGTAGTTTCAATTTCCAAATGCTTGAGACCACTGTACCCATGGAACCTTCCAACCCTCTAGAAATTGTTTAATAAGTCCGGGCTCTGGCTGGGCCACTCAAGGACATTCAGAGACTTGTCCCGAAGCTACTCCTGCTTTGTCTTGGCTGTGTGCTTAGGGTTGTTCTTTTGAAAGGTGAACCTACACCCCAGTCTGAGGTCCTGAGTGCTCTGGATCAGGTTTTCCTCAAGGATCTCTGTACGTTGCTCGGTTCATCTTTCCCTCTCCTGACTAGTCTCCCAGTCCCTGCCGCTGAAAAACATCCCCACAGCGTGATGCTGCCACCATGCTTCACTGTAGGGATGGTGCCAGGTTTCTTCTAGACGTTCTGCTTGGCATTCAGGCCAAAGAGTTGAATCTTGGTTTCATCAGACCAGAGAATCTTGTTTCATGGTCTGAGTATTTTTAGGTGCCTTTTGGCAAACTCACAGCAGACTGTTGTCTTTTTTACTGAGGAGTAGCTTCCGTCTGGCCACTCTACCATAAAGGCCTGATTGGTGGAGTGCTGCAGAGATGGTTGTCCTTCTGGAAGGTTCCGCATCTCCACAGAGGAACTCTGGAGCTCCTTTAGAGTGACTAGCGGTTCCAAACGTCTTCCATTTAAGAATGATGGAGGCCACTGTGTTCTTGGGGACCTTCAATAGTGCAGAAATGTTTTGGTACCCTTCCCCAGATCTGTGCCTCGACAATCCTGTCTCGGAGCTCTACAGTCTCTACTGTCTCGACCTCATGGCTTGGTTTTTGCTCTGACATGCACTATCAACTGTGGGACCTTATATAGACAGGTGTGTGCCATTCCAAATCATGTCCAATCAATTGAATTTACCACAAGTACAACTTGATTGGAGTCCAGAAACATCTCAAGGTTGATCAATGGAAACAACATTGTGGCATTATGTGTAGATTGAGGATATTTTTTAATCCATTTTAGAATAAGACTGACCAGCCTTATTTTGTGATTGCTCTCCAGGATTTTCACAGCCAGTGTGATGTAATGAGTGTTTACTGGCAATGTTGGATCGAGGTCAGCAAAGTGAAGAACTGTGAACCAGTGAAAGACTCCCATATGCACTTACACTGTTACACTCAGTATTGAGATAATGTTGTGTGACATTGCAGAGGTGTCAATGCATGTAAGCGAGTGCACAGTTTAATAAACCTGCATTATATTCTGTCTGTGCCCTTTTTCCAAGCAAAATCCCCCCAAAAATGTCTGACATTTTCCTTAGCGGTTGGTTGGCAGTAGTATAGTATCAAAAGCAGCCCGTAGTAGAGTGAGCTTGTGAGGGACGGGATAGAGCTGGAGGGCGTATAGGGGGAAGGGTCTGCAAGGTAGAGGAGGAGTGTGCTGCTCTCTGGGGACTGGACTCTGCAGTCTTTTTTTTTTAAACCATCACATGCTGCACAGGATTGCAGCACAGAGAGCAGAGTGTGTGCTGTTGCCTGTCAGCTGACCGGCATTAACACAATGATGCAAGAGGAAACACAGGACCAGGGGAGAAACTTAGCTTTTTTTTTACTGGGCGTCATGGTAAGGAATGTCACTTTGTCAGAAAGAGTGCGAGAAAGAGTGTGTAAATGTAAAACATTTTTGACTAATCCGGCCCTCAATATATAGCAGTCCTCACTGAATGCAGTTGCTTTTATGATGGTGTCTATTGCCTACTGGTCTGTTAAGGCATTTTGACATGGCTTTCTTTTTATAGACCTGATTGTTGCAGGACTTCTTTTTTTTTTTTTTACATCAAAACAGATCACTCTTTGTTCAGCGAATCAATAGGTATAAGGAAGAAGTAGGTGTCGGAACTTTGTCTAATGCCTGATATTTTGTAAGTGTTTTGATGGAAAGACAGGTGGTTGTTTGGGCTATGCTTAGTCATTCTCTCGCAATATTTTTCCCTCTTAGCTAAATTTAACCAGTGTTTTACACAAGTACATAGAGTAGCTATCCAAATAGAAAAAGTAGCCGGCCAGGTACCGGCACCCCCAGGTTGGATTGTTTTGTTGTTGCAAGAGCACTATTCTGGTGGCCTCTGGTACATTATAAATGCCTTGATTCCATCTGAAATACGCAGCAAAATAATTGAATCCTTTGTTGAGTTTACCTCCGACTGGAAAAATGTGTTATGATATTGTGTCGAAAGATCTATAACTACAGTGCCTTGTGAAAGTATTCACCCCCCTTGATATTTTTCCTATTTTGTTTTCTTACAACCTGGTATTAAAAAGGATTGTTGGGGTGTTTATAATTTGATTTACACAACATGCCTACCACTTTGAAGATCAAAATAGCTTTAATTGTGAAACAAACAAGAAATAAGACGACAACTGAAAACTTGAGTGTGGATAACTATTCACCCCCCCCCCCCCCCCAAAGTCAATACTTTTTATTGACCCCTTTTTCAGCAATTACAGCTGCAAGTCTCTTGGGGTATGTCTCTTAAGCTTGGCACAACTATCCACTGGGATTTTTGCCAATTCCTCAAGGCAAAACTGCTCCAGCACCCTCAAATTGGATGGGTTCTGCTGGTGTACAGCAATCTTTAAGTCATACCACAGATTCTCAATTGGATTGAGGTCTGGGCTTTGACTAGGCCATTCCAAGATATTTAAATGTTTATCCTTAAGCCACTCAAGTGTTGCTTTAGCAGTATGCTTAGGGTCATTGTCCTGCTGTAAGGTGAACCTCCGTCCCAGTCTCAAATCTCTGGAAGACTGAAACAGGTTTCCCTCAAGAATTTCCCTGTATTTAGCGCCATCCATCATTCCTTCAATTCTGACCAGTTTCCCACTCCCTGCTGATGAAAACATTGTCACAGCATGATGCTTGCACCACCATGCTTCACTGTGGGGATGAGGTTCTCGGGGTGATGCGAGGTGTTGGGTTTGCGTCATACATAGCGTTTTCCTTGATGGCCAAAAAGCTCAATTTTAGTCTCATCTGAGTACCTTCTTCCATATGTTTGGGGAGTCTCCCACACACCTTTTGGCGAACACAAAGTATTTGCTTATTTTTTTCCGTTAAGCAATGGCTTTTATTGGCCACTCTTCCATAAAGCCCAGCTCTGTGGAATGTACAGCTTAAAGTGGTCCTATGGACAGATACTCAAAATTCCGCTGTGGAGCTTTGCAGCTACTTCAGGGTTATCTTTGGTCTCTTTGTTGCCTCTGATTAAAACCTCCTTGTCTGGTCTGTGAATTTTGGAAGGTGGCCCTCTTGGCAGGTTTGTTGTGGTGCCAAATTCTTTCCATTTTTTAAAATAATGGATTTAAATGGTGCTCTATGGGATGTTCAAAGGTTCGGATATTTTTTTGTAATTCTCCACAAATTTGTGACTTGTTTGGAGAGCTCCTTGGTCTTCATGGTGCTGCTTGCTTAGTGGTGTTGCAGACTTGGGGCCTTTCAGAACGTGTGTGTGTGTGTGTGTATATGTATAGTGGGGCAAAAAAGTATTTAGTCAGCCACCAATTGTGCAAGTTCTCCCACTTAAAGATGAGAGGCCTGTAATTTTCAGCATAGGTACACTTCAACTATGACAGACAAAATGAGAGAAAAAAAATCCAGGAAATCACATTGTAGGATTTTTTAAATGAATTTATTTGCAGATTATTGTGGCAATAAGTAATTGGTCACCTACAAGCAAGATTTCTGGCTCTCACAGACCTGTAACTTCTTCTTTAAGAGGCTCCTCTGTCCTCCACTCGTTACCTGTATTAATGGCACCTGTTTGAACTTGTTATCAGTATAAAATACACCTGTCCACAACCTCAAACAGTCACACTCCAAACTCGGCCAAGACCAAAGAGCTGGTAAAGGACACCAGAAACAAAATTGTAGACCTGCACCA
Source organism: Oncorhynchus masou masou (assembly GCF_036934945.1). NCBI lineage: Eukaryota > Metazoa > Chordata > Actinopteri > Salmoniformes > Salmonidae > Oncorhynchus > Oncorhynchus masou. The sequence continues at coordinate 31,274,398 of NC_088234.1, read as the reverse complement.
GGCTGGGAAGACTGAATCTGCAATAGGTAAGCAGCTTGGTTTGAAGAAATCAACTGTGGGAGCAATTGTTAGGAAATGGAAGACATACAAGACCACTGATAATCTCCCTCGATCTGGGGTTCCACGCAAGATCTCACCCCATGGGGTCAAAATGATCACAAGAACAGTGAGCAAAAATCCCAGAACCACACGGGGGGACCTAGTGAATGACCTGCAGAGAGCTGGGACCAAAGTAACAAAGCCTACCATCAGTAACACACTACGCCGCCAGGGACTCAAATCCTGCAGTGCCAGACGTACTGACTTAAGCAGGGGGACACATGTCCAAGCCCATCTGAAGTTTGCTAGAGAGCATTTGGATGATCCAGAAGAAGATTGGGAGAATGTCATATGGTCAGATGAAACCAAAATAGAACGTTTTGGTAAACTCAACTCGTCGTGTTTGGAGGACAAAGAATGCTGAGTTGTATCCAAAGAACACCATACCTACTGTGAAGCATGGGGGTGGAAACATCATGCTTTGGGGCTGTTTTTCTGCAAAGGGATCAGGATGACTGATCCGTGTAAAGGAAAGAATGAATGGGGCCATGTATCGTGAGATTTTGAGTGAAGACCTTCCATCAGCAAGGGTATTGAAGATGAAACATGGCTGGGTCTTTCAGCATGTCAATGATCCCAAACACACCGCCCGGGCAACGAAGGAGTGGCTTTGTAAGAAGGTCCTGGAGTGGCCTAGCCAGTCTCCAAATCTCAACCCCATAGAACATCTTTGGAGGGAGTTGAAAGTCCGTGTTGCCCGGCAACAGCCCCAAAACATCACTGCTCTAGAGGAGATCTGCATGGAGGAATGGGCCAAAATACCAGCAGGAGTGTGTGAAAACCTTGTGAAGACTTACAGAAAATGTTTGACCTCTGTCATTGCCAACAAAGGGTATATAACAAAGTATTGAGAAACTTTTGTTATTGACCAAATACTTATTTTCCACCATAATTTGCAAATAAATTCATAAAAAATCCTACAATGTTATTTTCTGGATTTATTTTCCTCATTTTGTGTACCTATGAAAATTACAAGAGAACTAAGTGGGAGAACTAATTAAGTGGGAGAACTTGCACAATTGGTGGCTGACTAAATACTTTTTTGCCCCACTGTATACAACTTTTAAATGACTGAAAATGTATGAATTCACTGTGATGTTAGTTTTGGATATTGTCTAGGCTGATATGATCAGGACTATTTTCTAAATAAGAGAACATTACATTACAAACTAACATTACACTTTAAACTAAAACATATGTGTTACTCGTAAGAAGTAATGGTGCATATTGCTCAATTTAATTTGTGACCTGTCTTTTAACTGTGTTAAATTAAATAATTTGAAACCATAGTAAAACAGAAACTGTTGTACAACTAAACATCAAGGAATCAACAGTGCGTCCCGGGTGGCGCAGTGGTCGAGGGCACTACATTGCAGTGTCTGTCAGAGATGATATTCTCTGTCTTCTACCAGCCTTTCATGTCAATTTGACCAATTTATACATTTGAGTTTTGGATTGAAACAAAAATTGTTCCCAAATGCTGAGTGACCACCCGCCAACTTGTCTAGTGAAATATACATTGTGGCTAATGTTCAGCAGGTGTTTAATTTCCCACCCTGTAGACCATGTTTGAGGTCTGGGGAAAATCTGCAAAATTGTGATAAAAAAAAAAAGTAGTTACCCTTTAATTCAAGCGGACACCTAGCAATAGGCTGTTTAACCAAAAATATTGTATTTTAAGCTTTTTGAAGCTGGTATACAAAACTGAAAATAAGATGCAAAAACAAAATTTAAGAATGGTAAGCATAGAAATAAAATGGATCTACCGCTTCTTATAGACTTGCTTTCAATGAGTGACAGATCTGTGACTCACATTTCCATCTGAATTTGGTCAGATCACCCAAAAAGTGACATATTGCAGCTTTAATTGAAAAGGTTTTTGGGAAAGCCTTCCCATCTTCCAGAAGACTTTTCATTAGCATCATCGCTAACAGCTTTACAAAGTGGCAGACTTGAGTACTGCACACAGAGGTTGCAAGAAATAGGAATCACTAACGCATTTTGTTCATGTCAAATGATAAACTTGTGCAAATTAATACATTTAGTTGATTCCCTATTAAAGTTAATGCACTTTTGAATATTGTTGAATTCCGTTTTAATGCCTGGTTTCTGTGAGGGCCCTAATTATAAAATGAGGCTCTCCACTACCTATTGTTCCTGCAGTGATGAGTTACCAGCATCATAATTTATCAGCAGATAATTGCCAAAAAGCCAAGGCCTATCAGTAGCCTATGCAATTTAGGAAGACAAATGAAGGATCCCCCCCACCGATGCGATTCGGTAGGCTACACTCAGACTGACGAATATGAGTCACTCACTTTAGCGTCACTGTCTGGCAAGCCCCAAAATTTTAGGAAAGGAAATCCTTTGGTTTACGTATCCCATGGACATATAACCACGTTGTATGATATATGAATGGCAAAGGGATATAGGATAACGACCTTATTCAGTCTGTTTGACACCTTTTTATAAACTAGTCAACACTTGCTGTTCAGTTGTCAAATCAACAAACAATAAATTGCCTACTTGGCAACACGACTCTGCGTGGCTGGCTATTTGAAAGAAAATTAATAAGATGTTAGAATTTTTGGATTTTGACTCCTCGTTACCACTTACATTACATGGGACGTGCCAATTCACGAGCATCATGCTTTCTCTCCCTCCTCCGCGGAAAGAAACTCGACTGCAACCAGATATCTGTACAAAATGACGAGATGCTCATGTCTCCGCTTTAAAAATGGGAGTTGTTGTCCCAAAGTGGGAGGCGACATGCTTAGATCCAAAATAAGCCCATAGAAACACATTGGGCTTATTTTGGCGAGAGTGAAACCTCTCGCTTTGTCTCTGCTGCGTTTCCCAGTCATCGCTCGCTTTGTGACTGACAGGCACCTATCCTATCAATAGATCGCCAGAATATGCAAATCGTTCATTCTAGTTGGAGAGGGCTCGACAAACCTATCGAATTGAAACTTTTAAATGGGGGTGGCAGGGTAGCCTAGTGGTTAGAGCATTGGCCTAGTAACCAAACGGTTGCAAGTTCAAACCCCCAAGCTGACAAGGTACAAAATCTGTCGTTCTGCCCCTATGCAGTTAACCCACTGTTCCTAGGCCATCATTGAAAATAAGAATTTGTTCTTAACTGACTTGCCTAGTTAAATAGAAGTTTAAAAAAAACACACAAAAACCCCGAAAAGTAGTCTAGTTAATCTGAAAAATGTAGCCAGTTGAAAATCTGTGTGTGTAATCGTGATTAGCCGTCAGCCGCCGCTAATGGAAACACTGATTTAACATGGTCATGGTAGAGCATGCCCGTGCTGACAGTCAGCTGGTTAGACTTCTGTCAGCCCTATGTTAATACCCTCTAGTCAGTGTTACAATGGGGGTCAAAGTTTGCCTTTGAAAAAAGCATATGTTCAAACCCCTAAGTGTTATTGATGGATACATCCCATCACTTTATGAATGGTCTGATGCAAATGTTTTATTAATATTCATTCTCTTCAATTGATTATTTGCTAGATGTTACATATTCTCCCTAATTATTTCCCCACAGAACTCTGGAATTGAGAGCCTGGTCGAGGAGCTTTGCTCCAAACTCAAGGACATCCAAAACAAACAGAAAGGTTTGTATGTTGGGTTTATACATTTGTATGCCCTAGTAAATATAAAAACACTTCAATGATGACACTACTTATCATATTGCTTATAATTCTTCACAGAAGAAAAACCGCTCAACAAATCTTATGGATCTCAGTCTCCTGAACAAGTTGAGTCCTCTTCCTCAAAGGACCAGGTGGAAATGTATGTTTTTTTATTTTTTTACCCATAACCACAATAATACTGTCCTGAGTAGCTGGCAGAACTAATTGATTTAGTTTTATGCTCATTCATTTTATTATTTCACAATTGACAACATATTCTCTCGTTGTTGCAGGTATTATGAAGCCTTTCCTCCTTTGTCAGAGGGATCTGTTTGTCTCCAAGAGATCATGACGGTGTGGAACAAAGCTAAAGCCAGCGCTTACTCTGGCTCATCATCCTCTGCAGCCCCGCAGACCAGCACTGACACCTCCTCCCCAAAAGATTGCAACAGCGATGGTGAAGCTGCTAATGAGAGAACCCCTGAAGCATGCAGCACTAACACTAACCCAACCAGCGAGAGAGCCCAACAGCGACGCAGCAAGAAGGAGAAAGAGAACCGATACCATGGTGGCGCAACAGCGGATGACCGAGCTGCCGTTCACAGCAAGAGGCAGGCGAGGCACAGGTCAGAGTGCAAGTATCGGCCTCGCTCCTGGTCCTCTGGCTCTAGCGAGGCTGGCTCGAGCTCCAGCGGGAACCCAGGCGATTCCAAAATCTCCAGCAGGAAAGCAGTCAGAATCAGGCACAAGTCCAAGGAGGCGGGCAGCAGGAGTAAGCGGGGGTGCAACAGAGGACAAGTGAAACTGGCTCTGCAGGCCATTGACAAGGAGGGGCGCAGGAACGCTGGAGGCGGCAGCAGCAGCAGCACCACTGGAGGCTCTGCAAGGCAAACACAGCTCTACAAAAAGGGGAATAGGCCGCTGAAGGAGATTCGAAAATATCCAGGTTGGGGGGACGCAAAGGAGTCCGGAGCTGAGGCAAGCAACAAAAAGGAGTACATGGAAGAGCCCCTGTGGTACACAGAGCCCATCACAGAGTATTTTGTACCTTTCAGTAGCAGAAAGAGCAAACTGGAAACAAAGTACCGGAGTAAGGTGGACTCTCCAGACGACTCGACTATGTCCGCTAACTTTGAAAGGCTGTCTGAGAGAATGCAAGGCATCTACATTGCCAACGCAAGCTTCCAGAGGGCGTATCTGGCAGCGGGAACCTTTGTGGATGGGCACTTTGTTGAGGTGCCAGGCGACTCAAATGAGGAGGCTAACGACCTCAATGGGACCTCAAGCTTCCCTACGCCTGAGGATAGTAGAGATTTAGATGATGACCATCTGTCTGAATTCACTCACTTCTATGAAGTCGATATTTATCAATCCATATTGGATCCTAGTGCCTCAGACTCAGTACAAGAGAGTCGGATCTTGAGCATGATTCGACAGAAGAGTGAAGAACAAAGAGACTTTGAGACAGAATGTTGTTTAGTGTTAGATGGCCTTGAGCTGCAAGGGGAAAGTGCAATAAGGGTGGACTGTCAGGAAACGTTGGCAGCTGATGGGTTCTTCATGCAGGATTTGGAAAACATGGCTCAGATCTGGGGATGTTATTCATCTTCTAGCTCTGAAGATAAAGATGGAGAAAGCTTTGTAGGGGACTCACCCGTTCAGCTCTCCCCCGCTTTGGACGGTGTTCCATTCCCCATCAGTACTCTGCCTGGAAACCTGGAGGAGCCTCATCTCCCAGAAGCCACGAGCGAAGCGTCTGGTCTGAACAACTCCTGCTTCTCTCTTTTTGAGCTCCAGTACGATAGCCCCACTCTTTCTTTTCCCTGCGACTCACTCACTGTTGGTCAAGAAAACAACACAGATTCAAGTAGCTGTCTAGAACCACATTGTAACAAGCAGTCTCGTTTGCTAATTTGGACCAAAAATAGTGCCTTCGATGAAACTGAACATTGTTCAAATCTTTCAACCCGAACCTGCAGTCCATGGTCACATTCGGAAGAGACGCGTTCAGACAATGAGCAAATAAATGTTCATACAGAGGAGTCCGCTCTAATTGGCAATGAAGAGATTAATTGTATAATCCTCCCCATCTCTGGTACATACCTAGAGGAAGAAATCCTGGACTTTTTACAAGAAGACACCGGTCGTCAGTGCGATGAGGCCAATGTTGGCACAGTGTCCAATCTGACCTTCGCAAAGAAATCTAAATTGGAGTCCATTTGTGGGATAGCATTAGAACAGTATGATGCTGGCATGTTTTCGCATGACACAAACCAACAGTGTGACAACTACAGCTCAGGGATAATAAAGGACATTTGGACAGCTATCGGAGATGGAGATCCTGAACTATCACTAGGAGGAGAGAAGCCAGGCGAAGGCTTGTTCTCCAAAGAGTCGAGCAGCTACCACTGCGGTTGTCTTGACGTGCAGGTAAAGGAAGATGGTCCCATCCAGGGGCCTCTGAAGAAGGCAGTGCAGCACTCTGAGTACCACCTGTGGGAAGGCAAGAATGAAGAGCAGGCCCTCCTGGCCAAAAACAAACTCTCGAAGATTAATGCTTCCGGGGATTACATGACGCCGTCCAAGCCCTGGGATGTGAACCCTGAGAAAGACAACACATCGTTCATCCTGGGAGGAGTGTACGGAGAGCTGAAGACGTTCAGTAGTGATCAGGACTGGGCTGTGGTGCCGCCTGGCGACGCGAGAGGCAGCCTGCTACAGTGTGCCGCTGCTGCCGCCTCTGCCTCAGACGTGGTCACCATTGCTGGTACAGACGTGTTCACGAATACGGGCAGCTGCTTTGCCCCTGGCCATAAGCCCTTCTGGAGGCCCCTGGTCTCCTTCGGGCAGAAGCGACCAGGCTACTAAAGGAGGTGGGGAAGGTTTGAATAAGGGATTTTCTTTAATCTTCCATGAAGATTTACTCGGATCCTGTGCAGGCTTCCAAGGCGAGGAGCCAGGACTCGACAACCCGTTTGCGTCCTTCGATCTGAACAATCAGTTCTCTCAAGTCCTCCACGTAGAATGCTCCTTCGAACCTGAGGACATGGGTTCGTTCAGCCCGGGGTTCAAGCCCAAGTCTATATTGTGCTCGGACTCTGAGAACGACGCTTTCCACCCACGGCTATACGGCATCAACCAGACCACCCAGTACAGGGCCATCCGCATCTCCCCCAGGACTCACTTCCGACCCATATCCGCCTCAGAGCTGTCGCCCGGTGGAGGGAGTGAGTCGGAGGCTGATTCTGAGAAAGAAGAGGAGAAGAGTGTTCCATTCCTGGCCCTGCCAGATGTCTTCGATGACCCTCAGGCAGACCTCAAACCGCTAGAGGAGGATGCAGAAAACGAGGGCCCCTGCTACGGGAAGTCAGAACTGGAATCTGGTAAGTTCCTGCCCAGATTGAAGAAGTCTGGCATGGAGAAGAGTGCCCAGACCTCACTGGATTCTCAGGAGGGCTCTAGCACCCTTCTGCCAATCGCTGAGCAAGAGATTTGCTTAGACTGCGAAATGGCAGCCGCAGCAGGAGCAGCAACATTGATGGCAAGTGAACGGATGGACGTCCCAGTCAATCAGATTCAGAAGGAAGAATCTTGCAGAGAGAAGGAAGCCTGCAAATGTGCAGCGGCTGGTCAGTGTCCCACATATGGGAAAACCTATGACTTCATTGAAGATTTGCATGAGGTAAGAATCTTATAAGAATGTCTAGGTGGGTTGGATCAGAAGAGACTTTAAATTTTTACAATGAAACAGTTTCCCCTGCGTTAGACTAATACCTTGCATTTCTTCTTTTTAGTTCCCTCTATTAAATATTAGTGGACAGGGAGGAACTGGCAGCCAGCAAGATGAGTGCTGGTGGCAGAACACACTCTGTTCCCCCCCTTTCCCCGGATCTCAGTGTACAGGTATGATCAATCAGAGTTAGGGTAAATATATCTTGGGCCTATGGCTGGGATAACTTCATTTTTATTGCTTTAAATTTGGAAGCTTTAGATTTTTTTTTTTTGTCCTGACAGATGCAGATGGGTCATGAATCGGTCATTTTATATGCAACTACTTAGTTTAAACTGAATTACAAATATTAAAATGTGTATTTTAGTTGCAAGTCATCAGCATTCACAGCCAGCATATTCATTCCTATAGGTGTCAGCTGTTCAGAGTGCTTTAGAATAGACATACCTGTCAGCCAGGCCAACACCAGCGCTCTCTACCCCCCCCCCCCCCCCCGACACAATCTTGAAACATGTTCCAGTTAACACATTTTAATCCAGTGATCAAATACAAAATGTTTCTGTTTTTTTGCTGAGGCTAAATTAACAAATACCCTGTGCACAAGCTCACTGTACTGGAGGCCATCTTTCTCACCCAATGTCTTTATTCCTGCAGGGAGCAGCAACATCTGATAACTAGCTCTGTGGAGGATATAACCTCTTCTCGTTTGACTGCACCTCTACTAGCAGATATAGGGGAGACCTCAGGACCGGGAAACCAAAGGCTTCTGGACAGAGGAACCCCTCACCACACCCCAACCCTGCTGATTTTCATTTACTAACTTGAATCGTATGTAATCAACAACCACAACAAAAGAGTGAAAATATGACAAAAAAAAAAAAGTTCTACATGTCTTTGTGATGCAATATCTGAATACATGCATACATAGATTTGCTTTAGTTGATTTTTCCAGACATTAATAATCTTCATTAGTCACAGTTAGACATAAGGGACTATCTTGTTTTTCCTTCCATCGGTTTTTCCAGCTTTCTTTTTGCATTTAAACTAGGATACTGGTAGTTGTGGTGTCCAAATGGTTGTGCCTGTCCTTACTAGTCTCATTCCTTCTTTACTAGTGTAACTACTACAATTTCCATGAATTGACTGTGATGTCGCTCTTCATAACGTTGTATGAAAGCACCGCGATAGCATCCTCTTTTCTTTCTCTACCCCTATCATTCAGAAAGTGAAGGAAGAATGTGGCGATTTTTGAGTTGTGCAATAATAGTTTATTTTGGTAGCATGGGTGCCTTTCTGAATGTGGAAAGAGAAAGAATGTGTGCATCTTTCCTCTGAAAAATCTGTATCAAAGATTCCCCCCCCCCCAGAAGTGTGCAAAGTTGCTCTAAATTAGTATGATTTAGAAGGGTGGTTGTCCGTTTTTCAGAACCTTAGTAGTAGATGTGTAGATAGTATGGTTTGTGAGGCAAAAAAAAGTACAAAACTTCCAAAAAAAGAAATATATTTCAAAACTGATGTTCAATGCAACAAGAAAAAAAAAACATGTTTGAGTTCAATTTGGGGAGTAATGGCTCTTTGCAAAAATATTTAATTACAGTCATCCTCTACAGAGGCACCGATTTGGTGCAATCAAAATCAACTCCATAGTACAAACAATTGGTGCTATGAATTACTGTTGCAATATCGATATTGTGGCCGTGATCTGTAGATCCTGTAGTTTTGTTTGTTGCGGCAGAGTGGAAGGATATTTTGGAGAGAAAAAAAGAAAAGCAAAATAATTGACTGCTGATGGTTCTCACTTTATGTGGGCTTGGCTTTTATTTTAAGAACTAGTAAGTTTTTATTTTAACTAGTAAGTTAACTGGCCTGTAATAACAATTCAAGTAAATAGTTACAGGTATTTGATTTAAATATTGTTATCAGGTGGCAACAAATACAGACTGTATTACAAGAATATAGTATCACTATGCTTATTGGACTGTAAGGTCTACAGCAGAAGCAGGATATTAAAGGCAATAAAAAAAAATGTATGCTGACACTACTTAACTGAAAAGTGTAATATAAAACAGAGGAAAAGGTGATCAACCAAAAATTACATCATTCCACCGAAGTACGAAAATATTACATTTTTATTTAGAGGGGTGTTTTACTTTCATTTTTGGTATACAGTAGCCAGTATACAAAAATGTCTCACTTTTTTATGTGTGCGTACATGTGTCTGCATTGAACACGTACAGACATTGGTTCAAAATGACATTGTGTGCTAGATCTTTACCAAGAGAAATGCAAAATATATTTGTGCCCCAAACCCTCTAAGTGCAAGTGCACAAACTAAGTTTAATTTGAGGCCCTAAGATGTTGGATTGATTGTTTTTGTGGCCTGTGCATTGACTATTAAATCACATCTTTAGACTAAATGCATTGTGCATATCTTTATATCCCTGCAGGGGGTTATTTCAGGTTTTTGTTTCCCTCCTTCCCTTACAAAATATTAGTCCATATACCATTTTTGGGGGGGCAAGAACTGGGTGAATATTTTCGCCCTCAGAAGACTTAGGAATTGAAGCACAGGCAACAAATGTTTGTTACCATGCCCCCATGTACTCTTGTGATGCATTTGTTGCGCAGTCCAAAATATGTCTGCCAACAACATGTGCACAAACGGGTTTAAATGCACTGTCACAAGGCACAGTGTGAGCACTGTCATTGATCCTAGATTTTTACTATTCATAGACCTCTTAATGGACAGTAGTATCTTGAGTTGGTTTGGCAAAGTCAATAGCAAACTGTTTCAATTTGCCAGGGCCTCAGTGCCTGCCCCTTACAATAAAGTATGTTCTTCACTTGTGTTAAACCGATCGAAACGTGAATGAAAGACTGCTCAGAAAATTTCTGGCTGCTTTCAATTCTTTATTTTATTAGACAGTTGTCAGTCACTCAGGAATACTTAAATACTAAACATTTGTTTTTAAAGTAGGTGGAAAACAAGTATGTGGCAGTGCATCAGTACTTTCATTAAAGCATTAATTTAGTACTGAAACTTTATTTGAGCAAAAAATTGACAGGTGTTTATTAATCCCAAGATTTGTACAGTTAATTGTACAGCACTTAGTTTTAGAGCTAACTTTTGAAGCTGGCCGAGCAATTTGAGATTGCATAAGTAATGTGAGGATGACCTTTTCATGGCCCTCGGTCATATGCAATATCTTGGCGCATGTAAACTTAAACATTTAAGCGTATGTGGAGGAAATTCACTTAATTTAGCATGAAAAGTTATTTTTGAGTGCGGGAGAGCTGAAAAAAATAAAGACCCAACTGTTATGGAGTGTCTTTCAAATAAAAGCAGCATGCCAACATCACACCATCTCTTTAAGTTGAATAAATAAAACAGATTTTAATTATATAAAATAAGTACAGGGGGGGTTAAAGAAGTGATAATAAAAATAGAAAAATGGTGAGTGTGGATATGAGACTGAGTCACAAAGCACTTAAATAGATGCATTTCCTTAACTCCCATGTATTTTCCTTTTTATGTTCTTCCATGGTAAGGTTTTGTTTATATATTGAGAAGAAAAAAGTTTGAGAAAATGCATCAAGTGAGAGTGCATTTGGAACTACATTGAAAAGGTTTAACAAATTGAGTTTTGATTGTACTGTGGTCTGAAGAACAGCATATCCAGCACTGAAAACCAGTTTTCCTTGTCTCTTCATTTCCACTAGATGACACCCTCTCATCCCAGCTCATCCCATACCTTACTCCCTCATCCTTCTCCCAACTGTGTCAAGTGGTTGTATTGTTTTAATTTCATGTACACCCTGAGTAAATTATTTTTTTCATTGGAGTTTTTTTAAAACATCTAATAAAGGTATAAACCAAATCACCTCAGGTTCTGTTCATGTCTTATTTGCACCATGTTCACTGTACTTAAGGATGCCTTGCCATTAGTTCAGTGTTATAATTAATGAGCATAATAGTTGTAGAGAATATCAATATAGAGAATTTGATATCTTGAGAAAGTGTATATTTACACTGAAGGCAGTATTCTGCAGAAATTAGTCTCCTTCCTGGCTTCACATTGAAACCAGAGGGCAGATACGATCTGCTCCATACAGATACAATAGTCCTAATAACTGGTACAGCCTTGTCATCTGTCTATGGTCAAATATATTGCAACTACTTTTATTTGCTCTTGAATTGCTGGACTGAAATATACACTTTATACATTACAACACTCCTTCCGTGGCTTCCAACTGCTCTTAAACGCTAGTAAAACCAAATGCATGCTTTTCAACCGATCGCTACCTGCACCCGCATTCCCGACTAGCATCACCACCCTGGATGGTTCCGACCTTGAATATGTGGACATCTATAAGTACCTAGGTGTCTGGCTAGACTGTAAACTCTCCTTCCAGACTCATATCAAACATCTCCAATCAAAAATCAAATCAAGAGTCGGCTTTCTATTCCGCAACAAAGCCTCCTTCACTCACGCCGCCAAACTTACCCTAGTAAAACTGACTATCCTACCGATCCTTGACTTCGGCGATGTCATCTACAAAATTGCTTCCAACACTCTACTCAGCAAACTGGATGCAGTTTATCACAGTGCCATCCGTTTTGTCACTAAAGCACCTTATACCACCCACCACTGCGACTTATATGCTCTAGTCGGCTGGCCCTCGCTACATATTCGTCGCCAGACCCACTGGCTCCAGGTCATCTACAAGTCCATGCTAGGTAAAGCTCCTCCTTATCTCAGTTCACTGGTCACGATGGCAACACCCATCTGTAGCACGCGCTCCAGCAGGTGTATCTCACTGATCATCCCTAAAGCCAACACCTCATTTGGCCGCCTTTCGTTCCAATACTCTGCTGCCTGTGACTGGAACGAATTGCAAAAATCCCTGAAGTTGGAGACTTTTATCTCCCTCACCAACTTCAAACATCTGCTATCTGAGCAGCTATCCGATCGCTGCAGCTGTACATAGTCTATTGGTAAATAGCCCACCCATTTTCACCTACCTCATCCCCATACTGTTTTTATTTATTTACTTTTCTGCTCTTTTGCACACCAATATCTCTACCTGTACATGATCATTTATCACCCCAGTGTTAATCTGCAAAATTGTAATTATTCGCCTACCTCCTCATGCCTTTTGCACACAATGTATATAGACTCCCCTTTTTTTCTATTGTGTTATTGACTTGTTAATTGTTTACTCCATGTGTAACTCTGTGTTGTCTGTTCACACTGCTATGCTTTATCTTGGCCAGGTCGCAGTTGCAAATGAGAACTTGTTCTCAACTAGCCTACCTGGTTAAATAAAGGTAAAATAAAAAAAATATTTGGTCATAGGAAAGTGATTGACTTTAGATTCTGCATATGTGGAGACTAGTGAAAATAATCAAAAACCCCACATTGCATTACGTCCAATACAGAAAAGCAGCTCAGTGTCACAATATAAATGCATAGAACACCATCTGTTTTCATTATCATCTGGCGTCCTAGTATAACATTCTAACAAGGACTCAATTTACCATAATGTTCAACTTACCATAAGGTTCCTGGACAAGTTGACCACTTTGAGAAACTTGTCATGTTAGTGATGGTGACATTGGATGGAGACAATGAGACGATTATTCACGCCTTGGCGGCTGACAGGTGAAGTCATCGACGCAGTCGTTTTCTTGGCTCGATTACATTGCGCTCAATTCAGTAAGTTTATTTTAAAATGGCTGCGGAAGCACCGAGACAGGTATGTTATTACAAAGACCGGATAAATTTACCTAGTGTCTTTTCTTAGAATATAAACCAATCCAGATTGTGTAGTTCTTTAATGCTCCGTTGTAACGTTTGAGCAACACTATTGGCTTTAATAATGGAAAACGGAAGCGTCTTGAACTGACGTAGCGTATCATTTGAGACGTTGGCAATCGCATGAACGAGTCGTTTGCCAAGTTGACATGATTGGCATTTGTGGCACTTTTTAAGCCACCAAAATGACACATTCGTACGGCTCGTACTTTTACCTATCACGGCTGAATGACACGTGTGTGTGTGTGTGTGTGTGTGTGTGTGTGTGTGTGTGTGTGTGTGTGTGTGTGTGTGTCAGTCAATGAGTCCTAAAAGCGTACTGAACAGACACTTTCCTCTGTAAACAAACATCAAGCTATGCTTAGAGCGGAGGTGAGGTTGAGTAAGTCGCAGCAACGTATCATCATGGTCCGATCGAGGAGCCGACAGCAACCTGCCCCGTCGACAGCCCACCTGTAGCATCAACATGGCATATTCCACGGAGGGGACCAACAACCGGAGAGGAAGTGGTAGGTAGACTGTCGTTTTTGGCATTTTGATTTAGGCTAGTAGTGGAGCTGGAGCAACAGGTGGGGTGATATGCAAATCAGTAGCCTATTTATTCATAATGACATAATTTCCTATGGCACAATGCACTGGCAATGAAAGTGCAGTTGCAAATGATTAGAAATTCATAGTGATTGCCACTCAATGGTGATGTATTGAACTTAATACATTGTGGTTGGAAGAACCTAATTGTGTTTTCCTCTAGTGACAGTCTAACTCAACAGTAGTGGTGCGTGGGTAAAATCACTGAGGAAGCCAAGCCAGTAAAGAATCCATACTACAACCGATGTTATGTTAATTGCGTTGTTGGCTCTATAACCCATTCGTTCATATGCCAGCGTGATATCCAATAAGGCCGTGACAACAAAAATAAGTCACACAATGGTGAAATAAATTCAACTACACATGTTTGTTTCATCACAACTGGAGACCAACATCTGTCTGGTGAACTCCACAAAGAACATATTTCATGTAACAAAGAGTTATATGACCTGCAACATGGTCAAGCAAGTTCATGTTTTCAACAGTTTATTAACAAGAACCACAGAGTTATCACAAGTCAGCACAAAGACAACAGGAGTACTGCACTTTCAGCACCATTTCAACTTAAACATTTTAAACATCATCAAATCAAGTCTACACTTAGTTTAATACACTGAAAACAAACTTAAAGATACTGAAAACAATTTAGCCCAATCAATATTGCTAAATATCATGTCACTGTACATGGTACTGATTTCTGTGTGTGTGTGCACGCATGCGTGCAGAGGTGGTTATTATTATTATTTTTATTTTTTTTTAACTCTCCTGACTTGTAGACTAGTTGAATGCTAATGCCATCCTCTTTTGTGTTGGCCAACTGTCTATGGCTCTGTCATACTGTACGTTTTTAGTTTTTGTTGTCGTAAGCTAGCAAGCATTTTAGCTCGGTAGCCTAACTTCATCGCATGGGCCACAATGAACCAGCTAAGTTAGCTAGCTAGTTAATGTGAGCCTAAAAGGGCTAGGCTATTTATTGAACTTCAATCGTTCAATCGTTGTTTCCCTCACAACATTCATTAATGGTTAGATCAGAACTGGTGTCATAATCATTGGCCTGTACAGAGAATTAAGTCAAAACCACGAGCTAAATCCCCATCTCCATCCATGGCTTCGGAAAGGCCTGATTTAGCATGCTCGCTACTGCAGGACATCAACACAAGCAGAAGAGAAACAAAAATTACATTTTGCTTAAAATGTGATTTGATTGGTGTGAACCCAAATCCAAACTAGCCACCCTTGGGGGTGTTTTGCTGAACCAGGACAACCCAAAGTTAAGCTCCGTTCAACGCTGATTGGCAATTTCTTTATAATTGTTTTATCAAGGGAGGCCAAATGCTTGCTGACATCAATCAATCAAATGCCATGGCAGCAGCATGTCATACTATTTTAGTCCAGACAGCATATGATACATAGGCTACACATATTGTGACAGAGGGGCTCTGTTTCCCTCACTCTGAATATTTATCCACTGAGATTCAGCCACTGGCGAATTTACTGAAAATATAAAAACACAGAGACAGAAGATACATTATTTTATATATACAGTACCAGTCAAAAGTTTGGACACCTACTCATTCCAGGATTTTTATTTTATTTGTACTAGTTTCTACATTGTAGAATAATAGTGAAGACATCAGAACTATGAAATAACACATGGAATCATGTAGAAACCCAAGAAAGTAGCCACACTTTGCCTTGAAGACAGCTTTACACACTTTTGGTATTCTCTTAACCAGCTTTGAGGAAGTCACCTGGAATGCATTTCAATTAACAGGTGTGCCTTGTTAAAAGTTAATTTGTGGAATTTATTTACATCTAAATGCGTTTGAGCCAATCAGTTCTGTTGTGAGAAGGTAGGGGTGGTATACAGAAAATGGCCCGATTTGGCAAAGGACCAAGTCCAAATTATG
The DNA here is from genome assembly GCF_036934945.1 of Oncorhynchus masou masou. Classification (NCBI taxonomy): domain Eukaryota; kingdom Metazoa; phylum Chordata; class Actinopteri; order Salmoniformes; family Salmonidae; genus Oncorhynchus; species Oncorhynchus masou. The sequence goes on along the minus strand of NC_088234.1, from coordinate 31,258,617 downwards.
GCAAGAACAGCTCAAATAAGCAAAAAGACACGACAGTCCATCTTTACTTTAAGACATGAAGGTCAGTCACTATGGAACATTTCAAGAACTTTGAAAGTGTATTCAAGTGCAGTCTCAAAAACCATCAAGCACTATGATGAAACTGGCTCTCATGAGGAAAGAAGACCCAGAGTTACCTCTGCTGCAGAGGATAAGTTCATTAGTTAACAGCCTCAGAAATTGCAGCCCAAATAAATGCTTCCCAGAGTTCAAGTAACAGACACATCTCATCTCAGAGGAGACTGTGTGAATCAGGCCTTCGTGGTTGAATTGCTGCAAAGAAACCACTACTAAAGGCCACCAATAAGAAGAGACTTGCTTGGACCAAGAAACACGAGCAATGGACATTAGACTGGGGGAAATCTGTCCTTTGGTCTGAATTTGAGATTTTGGTTCCAACCACTATCTTTGTGAGACGCAGAGTAGGTCAACAGATGATCTACACATGTGTGGTTCCCACCGTGAAGCATGGAGTAGAAGGTGTGGGGGTACTTTGCTGGTGACACTGTCAATTATTTATTTAGAATTAAATAATACCACAGCATTCTTCAGTGATACGCCATCCCTTCTGGTTTGCGCTTAGTGGGACTATCATTTGTTTTTCAACAGGACAATGACCAAACACATCTCCAGGCTGTGTAAGGGCTATTTGACCAAGAGGGAGAGTGATGGAGTGCTGCGTCAAATGACCTGGCTTCCACAATCACCCGAACGCAACCCAATTGAGATGGTTTGGGATGAGTTGGACTGCAGAGTGAAGGAAAAGCAGCCAACAAGTGCTCAGCAAATGTGGGAACTCCTTCAAGACTGTTGGAAAAGCATTCCAGGTGAAGCTGGTTGAGAGAATGCCAAGTGTGTAAAGCTGTCATCAAGGCAACGGGTGGCTACTTTGAAGCATCTCAAATGTAAAATATATTTTGATTTGATTACCACTTTTGGTTACTACATGATTCCATATGTGCTATTTCATAGTTTTGATGTCTTCACTATTCTACAACGTAGAAAATAGTAAAAATAAAGAGAACCCCTTGAATGAGTAGTTGTTTACAATCCATTGACTGGTACTGTATATATTATTTTATTGGTCAAATATTTGGGGATATCCACTGGCATCCATGAATACACACCACTGTAACGCAACACGAGTTTCTCGTCTCTAATCATTACATCTCCAGCAATAATGAGAACAATGCAATTTTGCACTAGGTATGTGTGTTCAGGGTGTGTTGAGTGGTGTGATGCAGGATTCACACTTGTAAAAGTGAGCAGGCCTAGACTCATTCAGCTCCACTCAGTCTTCAGTCTGTGTCCAGCATTGTCACCTTCAGTTCAGTCGCGTTGTCTGTATTTATGCGTACACGGAATCCCTTTTACGTTGGTACATTTTATTACACCATTTTGTTCTCTCTCTTTCTCTCTAGTAGAGGTGCTTAATATATCACTGAGAGGAAGTGTAGCATCTAGTCTATATTGTCTTAAGCATTGTTGTTTTGTTTGTGTAGCCTAGTCGCTGATCGTGTTCTTCTCTATGCAATGTGGAATGTGTCCATGCCTTCCCGTGACACCAAACCAAACACAGGAAACAGACTAGGCTTGTACTACTTTCAGAAACTATGGCAATCATTCACATACCGGCCGGGAGTAGAAATTGGCATACGCATGACATCTTAACAAAAATACTACTATAAGGAGATGAAGACAAAATGCAGTGTCATTTCAGCTTCTTACCAAATACAGATTACGCTTAACATGTTATTTTAATTCCTATAAAAATGATTGACCACTCGTCCGACTCTGTGAATTCCAGGCTGGGAGACGAACCATTATCATGATAAGTGATAACATCCCTTGCCATGACAACATTGATTCATTTTCTTTCTGCCAGGTGTGAGGTTTAGATATTAAAAGAAGCATGTGCTTCATTAGCTCAGTGACAACCTGTCTGTCTATCTCACTCTGCTTTCTTCTGTCTCTCCCCGCTCCTTGTTTCTTGGGCCCAAGTCCAACTGAGATTCACATGACAAACTCTTGATCAGGTTAAAGCTGACCGGGGCTTTAGGTCAGTTTAGTCAGTGGGAAACTGCTATTATTAAGGAATTTTATTTAGTTCTCAATCATATGTACAGCCAGTAGCCTATTGTTTTTGCCAGATAATCTTTATTTTCTCATACTATGTTTTACCCTTTTTCTTGTAGCACTTGGTGACAAGTATTGTGCCAGGGGCAGTATATCTACCCCCCCCCCCCACACACACACACAGGCACACACACACCCGGCGGCAGCATAGTGTCTCTTCCAGTTCTGCTCGGGAGACGTTAAACAGTTTCCTTCAGATCCACACAATGACACTGACGGTACTCTGCCGTTTTACACTGTACTTTTAGTTTTACTGCGGTAGAAAATAGTTTTTTAGAAGCTTGTCAATCCCCCCAAAAATTTTAAAGCACTTTCAAAGCAATTTTTCCCAATTAATGTAATATCCCTCATCTTCTAATTCCGATTCCCCTGAATTATGAAATGGGGGGGGGAGTGTCTGACACCTCTCTCCGTGGGGTCTTCTCTCCTGGACCTCAACAATAAGACCCCTTGTAGCCTGGACTCCGATGTACAGTCTTCGCTTATTTATTGCAGTCCAGGCAGGAACACAGTACAGGAGGTCCGTTCAGATATCAGGCTGCTTTTGGGTTTCAGTTTCAGCCTGGTTACTGTCCGGATCCTCTTTCACTTCCCTGTATGTTTCTGCTCCATTGTTACTGCTATTTGATGGCCTGGCCAATGGGGAGGTGGGTTCTGAGTCAGTGATTTGTCAGCAGAGAACCTAATCTCTGTCCTAGCCCTACTTTTCCTCAGTAGTTAGGTTACGGAGCATGACTTTCTTGCTCTGCTGACCAGTCAAACCAAAGTTGGTCCAATGAATTAAACTGTATGCTAATGTTGTTTGAAAAACACCACGCTGAAGGACAATATGAACATTTTTAAATGTCTTTTTGCAAAAACATTTGTACCTGGCCATTTAGAGGCCATCCAGACAACCATCACTCTACTATATGACATAATCACTAGTAGGAGACTCTCGTCCCTATAACAGCTATGTTTCAATTAATTCCTTGTTCGTTCCAGATGCTGCTGGAGGAACCATAATGAAGAATGGCATGGTCAGCATAGACCTCATTTCCACAGCACAACTAAGCCCAGACCTCCACAACCACCATGAGCACAACAAGCCCCCCCTCACCCAGCACTCCCTGCCCAGTTATAAGGCCTCTGCCGAGCACTACGGCAGCCCCCAGCGGGGCCATGATGACCAGGACTGCAACAGCCTGGCCTCCCAGGACTCTGGCATCCCCACCCTGGAGATCAACCACCCTGAGCACATCCATGCCCACCCACACCCAGGAGAGAGTGGCTTTACCCTGGGGTCGAACCACCACGACCAGCACCCCGCTACTCTCTCTCTGGACCAGTCTGGAGACAGCGCTGGCCTCCGCAAGTCCTCCACCTTCCCCCGCAGCAGCTACGACTTGGAGCGCCTCTTCAGCCCCGCCCCCAGGTCCAGCGCTGGTGTGGGAGTCATCGCGATGGGGATGAGTGGCGTGGGAGGCAGAGCCCTGAACCGCAGCGACGACATCTCGGTGTGCAGCGTGTCGAGTCTGAGCACGGAGCTCTCTGCCACGCTGTCGGCGTCGAACGAGGACATCCTGGACTTCATGGTCACCTCGGACTCCAGCGCCATCGTCACCATGGAGACTGACGATGGCGGCAGTGCCCACTTCTCAGACGTGGCGCTGTCGTTATCGCCAGGCGGTGATATGGGCGGGGGTCTGCGGAGTCCGCGGCGGAGACACATGGGTCCGGGGGCAGAGGATGAGGGCAAGCCCAAGACGCTGGGGCCACTGGCGAGCTTCTTCAACCGGTAAGATTAAATCTGTCTACACAGTGAAGGTAATCACTATGTCATCTTGACAGTGTGTGTAAACCAATTTTCAATGCAAATCCCCCATTGACATAGTGCACTGTTTTTATAAGAAATTTGAGTTACACATGGCAGATATACGTAAGATTCAGTGATTACAGTAAACACATGCCCCATATTTACAACATTTTAATAAAAAATAAATCCACTGAGTAACATCCCGACTCTCGAGCTGCAGCAACACACAGACATGTACGGAGTTTGTGTCAACGGACATTGTGATTAATACATCATTATTCGACGTAGATATCCGGTGTCTGCCCCTCCGGTTTGTTGTGATGCTGAGTTTCCCCGACTGCTGTACGTAAACACATGGACAAATCCCTTTTCCACTCCCAAGTGTTGTGGAAAGTTAAAGGCCAATTGTTTCAAGATAACGTTAGCCAACATAAGATGGACATTCAGTGGGCTCTAAAGTGCCAGCAGTTCACTCGCGTTTGCTTTTGAAAGAAATGAAATGCAAATACGAAAAATAACTGGTCGCATTTGTTCGAGTGTATACATTTTAATTTTCCACGTAACATTACGTGGATCACGCAACTTGATAGACTGTAACAGTAATTATGATCCACGTTACACAAAGCATTTATGTATATATATATCAATCAATCATCAATCAAAAATAAATATAAACATCTTGGCATTAAACGGAGTCGGGGGTTTAGAAGACTGCGTGATGAAGAATGAATAAGTGTCCAGTGTTGGTTATAGAGGCACTGCTTCTAAAATGTCTTTGCACTAGATTTCAGATGATCAATTTTGAAAATCTGAAATGATGTATGCGCTGCAAAGAAATACAATAGGCACCTTTCACATAGACTGAAACACCGGACTCTTCTAGCGAACAGCGTTCAGATTCCCTTTGTGGTAGCCTGCTTAAGCTTTATTTGTCTTTGTTTTAGTGTTGATTAGGAACCGTGTCAATAAACCAATACTTGTGAGCTAGCCCAAGTGATTTGCCCTGTTTGAGAGGTGACAAGCGTTCCTTTACTATAGAGACTTGGGGGGCATTTGCTAAGAAAAATGTTATAGATAATTATTTCCAATGATCTCTGTGCTAATTCCACAAAACATTTATTTGATATGTTCTGGACTTATCAGTACGACTATTTTATTTGTTTTGTAAATACCTTTTCAGAGGCTTGAACTGAACCAGGTGTGATTCATAATGGTTGTCTAAGCTCATGTGCTCATGAAAAAAAGTCAGCATACAATAGGTCCTATGCAATAAGAATATTAGCAGGCAATTTTGCAAACCATTGTTATTGCAGCTAGTCAGTAAAGCTATGTCAGATGATGAGTGAGGAGACTGCGGGAAACAGACAGAGCAGCAGTAACCCCGAACCCCCAAAAAAGCAGAGTACCTTCTGCATTCCTGAATGGAACGCTGTCAATAAAGTATTCCAACCTTTTATAGACTTGATTTGGTACAATTCTATAATTGTGAACAGACTCAAACAGTGCGGGGGGGACCCCATTTCGGCACGTGCTATGCACACAAGTTAAAGCTCCAATTTGCCTTGTGCGGCTGGTACTCTAAAAAGTTGGACAGGGTTGGACGGTCTGAGTGTGTATGTTTTGGCTTCGTGGAGTTTAGATGGGAAATTATACACTGCTCTAAAAAATAAAGGGAACACTAAAATAACATCCTAGATCTGAATGAAAAATGTCTTATTAACTCCTTTTTTCTTTACATAGTTGAATGTGCTAACAGCAAAATCACACACAAAATATCAATGGAAATCAAATTTATCAACCCATGGAGGTCTGGATTTGGAGTCACACTCAAAATTAAAGTGGAAAACCACACTACAAGCTTCTCCAACTTTGATTTAATGTCCTTAAAACAAGTCAAAATGATGCTCAGTAGTGTGTGTGGCCTCCACGTGCCTGTATGACCTCCCTACAATGCCTGGGCATGCTCCTGATGAGGTGGCGGATGGTCTCCTGAGGGATCTCCTCCCAGACCTGGACTATAGCATCCACCAACTCCTGGACAGTCTGTGGTGCAACGTGGAGTTGGTGGATGGAGCGAGACATGATGTCCCAGATGTGCTCAATTGGATTCAGGTCTGGGGAACGAGCGGGCCAGTCCATAGCATCAATGCCTTCCTCTTGCAGGAACTGCTGACACACTCCAGCCACATGAGGTCTAGCATTAGGAGGAACCCAGGGCCAACCGCACCAGCATATGGTCTCACAAGGGGTCTGAGGATCTCATCTCGGGACCGAATGGCAGTCAGGCTACCTCTGGCGAGCACATGGAGGGCTGTGCGGCCCCCCAAAGAAATGCCACCCCACACCATGACTGACCCACCTCCAAACCGGTCATGCTGGAGGATGTTGCAGGCAGCAGAACGTTTTCCACGGTGTCTCCAGACTCTGTCACGTGCTCAGTGTGAACCTGCTTTCATATGTGAAGAGCACAGGGCGCCAGTGGCGAATTTGCCAATCTTGGTGTTCTCTGGCAAATGCCAAACGTCCTGCACGGTGTTGGGCTGTAAGCACAACCCCCACCTGTGGACGTCGGGCCCTCATACCACCCTCATGGAGTCTGTTTCTGACCGTTTGAGCAGAGACATGCACATTTGTGGCCTGCTGGAGGTCATTTTGCAGGGCTCTGGCAGTGCTCCTCCTGCTCCTCCTTGCACAAAGGCGGAGGTAGCGGTCCTGCTGCTGGGTTGTTGCCCTCCAGCGGCCTACTCCACGTCTCCTGATGTACTGGCCTGTTTCCTGGTAGCGCCTCCATGCTCTGGACACTACGCTGACAGACACAGCAAACCTTCTTGCCACAGCTCGCATTGACGTGCAATCCTGGATGAGCTGCACTACCTGAGCCACTTGTGTGGGTTGTAGACTCCATCTCATGCTACCACTAGAGTGAAAGCACCGCCAGCATTCAAGAGTGACCAAAACATCAGCCAGGAAGCATAGGAACTGAGAAGTGGTCTGTAGTCACCACCTGCAGAACCACTCCTTTATTGGGGGTGTCTTGGTAAATGCCTATAAATATAAATGCCTATCCACCTGTTGTCTATTCCATTTGCACAACAGCATGTTACATTTATTGTCAATCAGTGTTGCTTCCTAAGTGGACAGTTTGATTTCACAGAAGTGTGATTGACTTGGAGTTATATTTTATTGTTTAAGTGTTCCCTTTATTTTTTTTGAGCAGTGTAGTTTCCTCTAGTAAAACCCAAACCTTCTCACACCTCATCCTGTGATACCATCTTTTGACACAGAGACACACAAAAAGTGCATATACACACCAGGGTTTCTGAGATTTTAATTGGATATTTGAGGAATGTACTGGTCATCCATATGCATTTGGGTGCCCTTTATGAGCCCTTTATGAGAGACATTTGAATGATTCCAAGCCCAAATGATTGTGCCGTTATCCAGTACATATACACTACAAAAGTATGTGGACAACTGCTCATCAAACATCCCATTCCAAAATCATGGTCATTAATATGGAGTAGGCCACCTCCCCCTTGCTGTTATAACAGCCTGCACTCTTCTGGGAAGGCTTTCCACTAGATGTTAGAACATTGCTGCGGGGACTTCCATTCAGCCTCGAGCATTAGTGCGGTCCAACACTGATGTTGGGCGTTTAGGCCTGGCTCGCAGTCGGTGTTCCAATTCATACCAAAAGTGTTCCATGGGGTTGAGGTCAGGGCTCTATGCAGGCCAGTCAAGTTCTTCCACACCGATCTCAACAAACCATTTCTGTATGGACTCAATAACAGCACTTACAGTTGACCGGGGCATCTCTAGCAGGGCAGATATTTGACGAACTGACTTGTTGTAAAGGTTGCATCCTATGACAGTACCATGTTGAAAATCACTGAGTTCTTCAGTATTGCATGGCTGTGTGCTTGATTTTTATAGACCTTTCAGCAACTAGTGTGGCTGAAAAAGCCAAATTCACTACCTTGAATGGTTATCCACATACTATTGGCCATGTAGTGTATGATATTGGCTACAGCACATTACAGTAGGTAAAACAGAAAAGCCTGTTGATGTTGCTCGCTATATGCACTCTTGGGTAAATTAATTCCACTATCTTCAGTCGGCTAATCTTTTTGAGTTTGGACTGTATTACTGTATTGTGCATAATTCCAGTCCATATAATACATTGTTCAACCCATAAAACCGGGCGATATACCGTATTTTACGATCTACCAGTATTTTTGCGCTGACTGGTTTGGGTTTTTACTTTACCTTCTAAACCGGTATTTAAATGTTCAGTTTGTTAAATGTCATACCTCCATTTTTATAGTTTACTTCGCTACTTCAGTCTGCTTTCTCTCCCTCTCTCTCTCCATGCCCCTTTCCACACATGCCTAGCCCCATCCCATGTCAATCAGTCAAGGAGCGCATTTGTTGTTCCTTGACCAAGAGACACTTGCGTTCAGTCTGCATGGTCAATGCAGCACATGCAACAACGTTGTTTTCACTTGGCTTCTTAGTATAAATCCACTAGTGGTCTATAATTACACTATTAATTTGTGTTTCTTACATTTGCAAACAGCTAGTTTGTCTTTTCTCAGCAAGTTTGGCCTAAATCTTGCTCGCCTTTTAATGCTAATCACTAGTTAGCTAATGAATGTACTGAGTCAGAGCAAACGTTATTAGCTATATAGCGTGATAATACCAGTGGTGGTGTAGACCTAAATCAGCATGTTTGTGCAACAGTATCTTCTAAATCAAAGAGGAATGCGCTAAGCAAAAATGTTAGCTATGTGAAGTAGCTAAGAGAACATTACATGTAGCCAAAGATTATAGGGCCCCCTAGGAAACACTGACCAACACTTTGGTTCCTACCCTGTCACAATAACTCCTCCCTGGCATTTTCATTTGTTGTCATGTCAAACAACACCGTATTCAAAATGGCCGCCATTATATTCTAACTAAAGAATTTGAATAATTATTATATTTCCATGATTTCAACAGTTCACCCAAATGTTTTATTCTAAATCGCAAGTCAAATCACAATTGTAACATTTGGTGAAAATAAGGCCTAGATTGTTTTCCCATAACGTGCCGCTCTACGTGGCAGTCTGGAAATGATTGCAAATGAGAAATTTACCAATTCAACCGAAAATTATTTAACAGTATTTAACAATCAGAATGGAGAAAGACCCATTAAAATTACTTAATGTTTGTGTTGCCACCCTAGGGTCACGCACTACTCATACACACCTGGCGCCGACAGAGATCCATCAAATGTATTTATAAAGCCCTTTTTACATCAGCCTATGTCAACGTGCTATACAGAAACCCAGCCAAAACCCCAAACAGCAAGCGATGCAGATGTAGAAGCACGGTGACTAGGAAAAACTCCCTAGAAAGTCAGAAACCCAGAGAGGAACCAGGCTATGAGGGGTGGCGGCCTCTTCTGGTTGAGCCGAGTGGAGATTATAACAGTGGCCAAGATGTTCAAACATTCACAGATGACCAACAGTGTCAAATAATAATAATCACAGTGGTTGTAGAGGGTGCAACAGGTCTGCACCTCAGGAGTAAATGCCAGTTGGCTTTTCATTGCGGACCATTCAGAGTTCGAAACAGCAGATGCGGTAGAGAGTCGAGAACAGCAGGTACGGGACAAGGTAGCACGTCCGGTGAACAGGTCAGGGTTCCATAGCCGCAGGCAGAACAGTTGAAACTGGAGAAGATTGTTTTTTTAGGACCTAGAACTAACATCTCTGTTTTGTCCGAGTTTAAAAGTAAAACATTTGCCGCCATCCACTTCCTTATGTTTTCCAGGGAGGGCAATTTTGTGGCTTCACCATGTTTCAATGAAATGTACAGCTGTGTATCGTCCGCGTAGCAGTGAAAGTTAACATTTTATTTTGATTAATATATAGTGAAAACAATAGAGGTCTGAAAACGTAACTTTGAGGAACACCGAAACTTACAGTTGATTTGTCAGAGGACAAACCATCCACCGAGACAAACTGATCTTTTTCTGACAGATAAGATCTAAACCAGCCCAGAACTTGTCCGTGTAGACCAATTTGGGTTTCCAATCTCTCCAAAATAGTGAATACATGTATGGGACTATTGCCATTGACGGAATTACCATAACCTACTTTGAAGTTTATGAAGCTGTTTTCAAGTTCAACAAAGAGTTTTAACGGCTGGTTTTCACATCCCTCTCGATCACAGCTGAGCTGTTTTAGTGCAGGTGGTTTGTTATTTTCACCTTTGCGTAACACAAATTCCCCTACTTGCACTGCCGCTTGTTTCCTCAGCTCTGAGTTGCCTTCCTATCATGACTATCACTACTTTCAAACTAGCTTGCCAAACCAGTGTTTGATCAGCACACTGTGGTGACAACAGCATGCGCTCTGTGTCAAGGTTTATTCAAGTTTACACACGTGTTGTAGGCACTGGGGCCAACCACTTTTCTCTGCTGCTCCCTCCAATAAATTAGTCTGCTCTCTCTCTCTGTGTGTGTGTGTGTGTGTGTGTGGTTACACATCCTTTTTCTGCACTTAACACACTCTCACTTTCTCTGTCTACACACATACATTCTCTCTCTTTCCCCTCCCCTTTTCTCAGTCAAACTCCTTCATTCTTACATGGTGTTGGTGGTAGAGTGGGCTGTGGGTAGGATCTCTGAATGACACAGAACACAGGGTTACCTCTCAGCTGTGGGTGTCATTATCCCTTAAATGTTTTTACTTTTCTCTTTTATCCTACTGAATACAACTATGGTCTTCAGGCTTGACTGAATGAGAGGCTCTACTTCATACTAAGGAGTTTCTCTGGGATTCTGAGAGCGAACAGACTGCTCTTACTGAGGATCTGAAGAATTTCTCTCTCTGGACAGTGGAGAAATGGTTGTGGTTTTGCACTGGCACACAGACAGGATGGCTGCCCCTTCACTGTCCTCTTCATTGACAGGTCTGTGTGTACGAGAGGGCTATTCTGACCTCCTTCAGTGTGTAGTATACACTGGCTTTAGAAAAACCAAACCATCACTTTGAAGTTATCTAGGGGCTATATTTCATGTTTTCTACACATATTTTGTTTTCCTAGCCTGGATACGAGTCCATCTATGCTAGCATTCCACTCCTTGTGTGATATGCTAAACATGACACTGGGAGTGTAGTGTGTGCGTGTGCGTGTGCGTGTGCGTGTGTGTGTGTGTGTGGCATATGACGAGGAATACAAGGACTGGAATGTTAGCCTGGGTACTAGTCTGTTGTTTCCCGCTTGACACAAAAAGAACACTCTGCCATGTGAGTGGCTGAGGCCTGGAGGGGTTTCCGTTTAGGCAAAGTGTGTGATTGTGTGTACCAGGTGTCATTATGGCACATAGCCTGGAAAGGGGAACAAGTACTTGAAGTTCTGAATATTCTCTTACTGCTCTATCTTACTGCTCCATCCAGTTCTGGTACACACTTTGGGGATTTGTCTGCTTTTTAAAACTTTTCTGAAACTTTTTACATTATTCACAGCTTAGGGCCTACATTATTCACGTGTGAATACTGAGTACAGAAAATCTTGTAGAATCTGCCCCTCCACATCAGACTATTTATTGTAATGTTTACTAAAGCAAATGATTACAATCAACCAAGTGTGAATCTGTAGTTTCCTTGTGGTAAGCTAATAGGAAAAAGGAAAAATAGGCCTAGGTTATAGTCAAAACCTTGCGTTTTAGCTAATAGGAAAGATTAGCAAACTTGGCTAACTTTGCTCTGTGACGGTTTCAGTCAGTGCCCAGTTGTGCCCCCTGCACCCCTGAACTTCCCCATTCAAGTTCCTTTATCACAGCGGAAGTTACTGCTGTTTAAGACTGTGTTTATAGTGCTTAGTTCTCTTCAGTTATTGATTCGGTTGGTTGGTTGGTTGGTTGGTTGGTAGGTAGGTAGGTAGGTAGGTCATTGAGAACAAATGTTATTTTACAATAACGACCTGTCCACAGCTCTTCAAGCTACTTTCTAATCTAGATTCAGCATTGCAGGCAATGTTTCTATTTTTGCTTTATTTATGTAAAAAAAAAAAAATGTTTATGTGCCTGTCTGGTTGTATATTGTAATATTTATTTTTGACCCAACAATATTCTTCTCTGACAAATCGTTACTTAACAGCGTTATAACAATGTCTGCGTGGCCTGGTGTTGCGTAAGTAAATGTAATATTTACATGCCAGACCTGGGCTACTGATACAGTGCTATAGTGCACACCCACTTCCCTGTGCTTTCATCCCGGTTTGCACTACCTCCAGAGGGATGAAGGGAGAGCCTGGTGGGAGACGGGGACCGAGGTTAAAGAGGGATCAGAGAGGAGTGGTACACAGAGTACATTTGCATTGAGTTGCACCATACATTGTCAACGTCTCATGAAAAACTGCTTCCTAAAATTCAAGTTGTGTTATCATTTTTCACTCCCATCATCAAAATCACTTTTGAAGAACGCATGTCATTGCTCGTTCACTGCATTGCAATGTTTCAATTGAAATATTTCCATATTTGCCAAATTGACAGGAGGGCCTTCTCAAGTTTGGCTTCTTGTCAGAACCATAACATCGTGGACTTTGTCTCAGAGCCTGAGATTGCTAATTAGAAACACACACACAGCTGCAGCCATAAACACACATACTAACATGATTCATGTTCTGGCCTGGGCACTAGGCTTTTTATTGTCCCTGTGTTTTGAGAACCAAACAAAGAGCAGTATGCCTGCTGATGTGAGAGACCCACCACCAACCAAGTTTTTCCATTTACACAGCCCCTAGTGCACATTACTGTTAGGTGACACATCTTTCATGTTTACCTTCCTGACATTTTCAAGGTAGACGGTGATATGACATAGATGCCGAAATTAAACAGCATAGTCGGTCAATTTCTGCAACAACTAAAAGTGTTGATGTGCGGTTCTCAACTCCTCTGCTGTTCTGGTGCCGTGGCTAACACGCTGTGAGCCGCGTGAAACGAACCCGTGCACGTGCACCGATGCAAGACTGCTCTCACACAGTATCTTGCTCGTCTCAGTATCTTCGGTGCTGCTCGTGGCAACGTCATTTTGCCGAGTCTTGCTTTTAATGAAGGGTGGAAAGGTTGGAAAAGTCCCAAAGGATTAACTCTTGCGAGCGAAAGTACAGAGGTTTGTGTAATTATTTTCCTCTGGGAAATGGGACATGGCTACGTAGCTCTGAAACCACCATCTGCGGGGAACACTCAGCCCTAACGCCCACCTCCCCACAGTTCCCAGCCGACGCTTCTCCGGTACGGGTCCTCTATTCATTTTAATGTGTTGACAATTTTAATAGTATGCATACCAATAATCCAAAATTCTCTATTCCTGCTGTGCGTACACTTTTGGTGGTCTGATAGACTCAACACGAAACATTTGCTCGTTTAGGCCCAAGACCATTGGCGCCTATATGTCATATAAGGCAAAATCGGATTTAAGGAAGATTTTGTGCGTACTGGATATACATTTGCCCCTCGCCGGTCTTTCTCTAGATATGCATGTTTTATTCATCTTTAAAGGTTAGCAAAGGTGCAGTCTGAATCTCTGGATTTTGTTTTGATTATGTAACGCATTTGTCAACATGTTGTGATCCATTGAAAGGGTCAATCTAAGGTCAAGTACCAGAGGCTAGGCTTATATATTCGGCTCAAGTTACTACATCCTTTTTTAGGCCGCAATGATGGGTCTATTAGATGCAGGTTACACAGTGTCATAGCATGCCATTGTCACCACAGCGTCCAATAGTGCAACTGGGTGGGCTCACTGGACCCAGAATGGTCATCAGAAAAGGTCAGGCAGATCACAGATAACGATCATGGGACCTTTACTGGGACTACCGGAGTTTGACCTATTTCTTGAAGGCGAAGAATGTTCAGATTCAGGCACTGCCCTGGAGCTTCTATATAGCCTGGCTACCTCACTAGACTGTGAGGTCGGACAATGGCGACTGGCAACTGCAGTGGGAGATCTGGTTGGCCAGGCTAGCTTTTATAGACACACTTTCAGATATTCCCCCTTTCTCATTGTAGATTGTTTCTGAGATTTAGCCAAATAGTTTTGAGTTACAGTTTTGAGACTCAAAATGACAATGGCAATCTCTGTCTTTGCCTCTTTTCCTCTCAGTTTTTCCTCACATCCACTTCAATGCTTCCCCCCCTCCCCCTCCCCCCTCCTGCCTTCTGAGAAATAGCAGGCCCCTCTGCCACTTATTTTATTTCCCATGAAGGAGATCTGAATGTCATTGTCGGTTACTCTGAACTGGCTTTCAGGCTTTGAGTTCTGTTTTCAGGCTTTGAGTCCTGTTTTCAGGCTTTGAAGGCTTTGAGTCCTGTTTTCAGGCTTTGAGTTCTGTTTTCAGGCTTTGAGTCCTGTTTTCAGGCTTTGAGTCCTGTTTTCAGGCTTTGAGTTCTGTTTTCAGGCTTTGAGTTCTGTTTTCAGGCTTTGAGTCCTGTTTTCAGGCTTTGAGTTCTGTTTTCAGGCTTTGAGTCCTGTTTTCAGGCTTTGAGTCCTGTTTTCAGGCTTTGAGTCCTGTTTTCAGGCTTTGAGTTCTGTTTTCAGGCTTTGAGTTCTGTTTTCAGGCTTTGAGTCCTGTTTTCTTTGAGTCCTGTTTTCAGGCTTTGAGTCCTGTTTTCAGGCTTTGAGTCCTGTTTTCAGGCTTTGAGTTCTGTTTTCAGGCTTTGAGTTCTGTTTTCAGGCTTTGAGTTCTGTTTTCAGGCTTTGAGTCCTGTTTTCAGGCTTTGAGTCCTGTTTTCAGGCTTTGAGTTCTGTTTGTCTCGTGCAGTATCTTGACAGGGTGCTTTGAAGTAGAGCGCGTAGAAGCCCAGACTAACAACTCATTGGCTAGTTTCTGGTCTTGGTATTTTTGGTCCTATTAACCATTAGGCAGGCACAAGTGTACACACCCTTAGACACTTGGATAGACTGTAAAAGTAGGGACACGTTTTTCAATGGGAAGATGCAAGCCTTGGTCCTGTATCTCAGTCAATCTACTATCCTGTGTTTTTGAAGGCATTCGAGATGGGTTATATGGGGGGGTGAGTGGGCCAAGGGATATGGGTCATAATGGGTCATGTCAAACAGCAGTCCCTCTCTGACCACTGACTTGTATCCTCCAGAGTCTCTCTGTTGAGATTCTGGTGTAACTCACTCTGTGGTTTTAATTCAATAATACGTACACAACAGTTGCCAGCTGTGTGTGTTTGTTGCTCTACGTGTGTGTCAGGGAGCAGGTATTAGGGAGCTGTTGGTCAGTAGGCAGGCAGTAGACTGTTTTTTCACTGTGTGGTCAATGGGGTTCCAAAAAGGCATATGCTTTGTGTTAAAATGTACTGTAAGGTGGCCTAACATTATTTTCCCACAGTCAAGATGCTTCATACTGTATAGGTAGTGGATTTAGGATTCTGTAATCCAGTGAGATTGTTACATTTACCCTTTGCGGTAGCCATTTATGCTCATAGTAACTTTCCAAATATTCACACATTTTCCCTTTTTTTTAAAGGAATTGTGTCAACAACAAAAAGTCATGAGATAAGCCAATATCCTGTGCCGTGGTGTCTTATCCTGAAATTGCTTTGCACTCTGTAAATCTTCCGTAATCAATAGTACCCTTATGGATTGCGTAGCACTTAGGCTAGTAGTAGAAAAGACAAGCTTACTCCACTGGAAAGCAGGAAATGAGCTGGCCTAGAGTCATTAAATGTATCTGCCCGTTACGTCACCTCTCGTAACGTTGAGGAAGTTGGCTCGTTTATCAAATGTTTATTCATGCTCTTTCACTCTCTGAGTTTTTAATTGAAGCCTTCCATTGTCTCTTTGTGAATCCTGCACCATAGCCTGTCTTGATGGAGAAATGAATGCAGTATCCCTATCTGAAAGAGATGGCCATGTTCATTATTATGTCCATTTGCATTCACTTCTAAACATCATCCGTCCGAGCTAAACATACTGTTCTGACTGTCCCTGTGTTAGCCTACATTGTCTAGTTGGTACTACAAACTGTTGTCCAATGGAACATGTGAAAACGTTTCCTCTATTGAATAAGAAACGTTTTCAGTAAATGGTTAACCAGTAATGTTGATCCCTATTTCACGTACAGAGATTAAATCACATTAACCCACGGACACTAGAGAAGATTAACCAAGTTCACTTTCAAATGGTCGATACAGCTGTGATTCAGACACAGACACGGTTTCCCCCGTTGTAGTATTCATACCCCGCCTTGGGTTTAGTCTCCTCCATATCTCTAAACATTGCATCATTATTGCTGGGCAGGGAGCTGAATGGGTCTTAAACGGTTCCTCCCCTTATCAGTACCGCCACATGCGATCGTGTTCCCTGCACTCAGCTCCTCCCAAGCTTCATTATGGCTCCACCCCTCATGTCTCTTTTGGAACTAATGTTCCTATACTTCTGAGTATAGCAATGTTCAAAGTTTACCCCCCCCCGGAGTCCAACACTGTGAAATGCTTACTTTACAAGCCCTTAATAACCAACAATGGAGTTAAGAAAAGATTTACTAAATAAAGATAACAATAACTGAGTCAATGGCGGTACAGTTTGCTTTAAAGCTGAACTCAATGGTGAAGCTGCAGTGTCCATTGGGATATTACAACAGCAAATAAGTTACTGCCAACAACAAACACGATACGCACGATAGAACAGCAGAATATACTAGAGGATATAATTTTAAATAATATAATTCTTTGTAACCATGCTGATTGACGCACCTCACCTCCGTTTAGTCTACAAAATAAAAACAATAACAAAGGTGCTGGAACGGACAGAGGCGCTGCTTCCCCTAATGCAGATTCCATCTTTAATGCCAAACCCATTGATTATTAGATTATTCGCTGTGCTCTTTCTAGCCTACTTTTTGTCAAGGTTGTATTTTAAATTGAAGTGTAGCCCAGTGCTCTGTCCCTGGCCTGGACTGCTCCACTTTTCACATTGTTGGGTCTTTAACTGCCAACTGGCTTGTGGTGTGGCTTTGTGTTTAAATCTGTGAATTCCGCTTGTGCGCTTATCTCATGGACACACGCCAGCCAGCCTTTGTATTGTCGCTGTTCTCCGCCTCGGGTGACTTAGTGGAGGGAGTCGGTGTGTGTTCAGCTTTGGCTCTGGGTTTTAATGTCTTAATTTACATGTTCTCACTCTATCTTTCTCTGTCCCTCACTATTCTCTCTCTCCCTCTGTCTTCCCTCTCTTGCTCCCTCACTCTCTCAGGAGTCTGTTTGTCAAGAAAGTGAAGGACACTCGGCCAGTGGAGCAGAAAGACCCGGGCTGGAAGCTGTTTGGGAAAGTCCTCCCTAGAGAGTGCTCAGTGAAACACCCCCAGAAAATACAGAAGGTACGCACGAACACACACACACACACAGATAGAGAAAACAGACCACACTGCTCGACATTAACGCTTGTCCTCTAGTCCGGGACAAGTACAAATAATTGGCGGACCAGAAATATATACAGTGGGGCAAAAAAGTATTTAGTCAGCCACCAATTGTGCAAGTTCTCCCACTTAAAAAGATGAGAGATATAGGTACACTTCAACTATGACAGACAAAATGAGAGAAAAAAATCCAGAAAATCACATTGTAGGTTTTTGATGAATTTATTTGCAAATTATGGTGGAAAATAAGTATTTGGTCACCTACAAACAAGCAAGATGTCTGGCTCTCACAGACCTGTAGCTTCTTCTTTAAGAGGCTCCTCTGTCCTCCACTTGTTACCTGGATTAATGGCACCTGTTTGAACTTGTTATCAATATAAAAGTCACCTGTCCACAACCTCAAACAGTCACACTCCAAACTCCACTATGGCCAAGACCAAAGAGCTGTCAAAGGACAACAGAAACAAAATTGTAGATCTGCACCAGGCTGGGAAGACTGAATATGCAATAGGTAAGCAGCTTGGTTTGAAGAAATTACATTTACATTTAAGTCATTTAGCAGACGCTCTTATCCAGAGCGACTTACAAAAAACTTACAAATCAACTGTGGGAACAATTATTAGGAAATGGAAGACATACAAGACCACTGATAATCTCCCTCGATCTGGGGCTCCACGCAAGATCTCACCCCGTGGGGTCAAAATGATCACAAGAACGGTGAGCAAAAATCCCAGAACCACACGGGGGGGACCTAGTGAATGACCTGCAGAGAGCTGGGACCAAAGTAACAAAGCCTACCATCTGTAACACACTACGCCGTCAGGGACTCAAATCCTGCAGTGCCAGACGTGTCCCCCTGCTTAAGCCAGTACATGTCCAGGCCCATCTGAAGTTTGCTAGAGAGCATTTGGATGATCCAGAAGAAGATTGGGAGAATGTCATATGGTCAGATGAAACCAAAATAGAACTTTTTGGTAAAAACTCAACTCGTCGTGTTTGGAGGACAAAGAATGCTGAGTTGCATCCAAAGAACACCATACCTACTGTGAAGCATGGGGGTGGACACATCATGCTTTGAGGCTGTTTTTCTGCAAAGGGACCAGGATGACTGATACGTGTAAAGGGAAGAATGAATGAGGCCATGTATCATGAGATTTTGAGTGAAAACCTCCTTCCATCAGCAAGGGCATTGAAGATGAAACGTGGCTGGGTCTTTCAGCATGACAATGATCCCAAACACACCGCCCGGGCAACGAAGGAGTGGCTTCGTAAGAAGCATTTCAAGGTCCTGGAGTGGCCTAGCCAGTCTCCAGATCTCAACCCCATAGAAAATCTTTGGAGGGAATTGAAAGTCCATGTTGCCCAGCAACATCCCCAAAACATCACTTGCTCTAGAGGAGATCATGAAGTTGAAGTGCACTTATGATGAAAATTACAGGCCTCATCTTTTTAAGTGGGAGAACTTGCACAATTGGTGGCTGACGAAATACTTTTTTGCCCCACTGTAGATTTAAGTTGTCCAAATGGACAAGTAAAAATATATATATCACAATTTCAAACAATTACTTCGATCACAATTGGATCAGAGAGGCCAACATTGGAATAATGTTCAAATTAATGACATACTTATAAGCAAGACCTCCAGGTCATGTTTTTTTATTTGTATTTTATAGGATCCCCATTAGCCGACGCCAATGGCGACAGCTAGTCTTACTGGGGTCCGACACAAAACGAAAAAAGACATTACAGACAAAAGAGTGTACCCACATTTAAATATTAACATGTAGTCTGCGTGTGTGTGTGTTTTTTCATCTATCATTTACACATGTCAGTACATCCTTTAAAAGTTACGAGCTTATGCTGCTACTGTTTGTGGTAGATGGTGGCATTCTGTCATTGCACCACACAATCACAAGGGGGAGTTGATCTATCGGTAGTTGGTAGTCTAAACTGTAGCAATTAATGGAGGCATTTTCAATCTGAGAGTCTCTCCTCTGGCACTATAGTCCTGCATCAGGCAACAACAAACGGTCAGTGGTCCTGGAGTTAAGAGAGAACGTGGGTAAATAGGGGGGGGATTTCACTTGACATGTGGACTGACGGTTTTTGAAAAATAGGCACGGTGGGCTTTTGATTTCTGTCACGCTAAAAACAGAAATCAACAATTCTAAATGACAAACTGCCTTTATTAACAAATTAGTAAGAATGTCACAACCCATGTTCAAGAATGGCCTTTTCCCCTTTCAGATTACAATCGCTCACTTTCGGTTATTTGAAACAAAATCATCTCCAGAATATCGTTCCTTTTTTTAACGTAAACAAGACATAGAAAGTTGGTTGCAATTTCAGTAAAGAAAAAGTAAACAACTTGTCTGTCGGCCCTGCATTAAAGGCCAAAATTAGTTACAGGAAGTTGTGATAAATAAAAATATATACCACCGTCTTTTGCGCATGTCATTGTCCTTTCATAATGCATCCTTATTTACAAAGTTATTATTATTAACCCTGCGTTATAATGATGTAAATGTAACCAAACCTGATCTGTATGAGTATCTAACGAAAAATGCCCCTCAGATATTAATTTAGAATCCTCCAATCCCCTGAATGTAATTATTAGTGGAGAGTCACGTCATTGGGGAGAGTCAGGCGGCATTGGCTGAGTTGAAGAGGGCAAGGAACGAGATGGAGTCACACTCCGTGCCAGGCAAACATGCAGATGTTTATTTGAACTACATTTTAGTTGCAACCCAGTTTTTTCCCTCATTTGCAATGTAAAACATAATGAATTCCTATGGGAATAAATGGTAGAGAAAAGTGGAAGGGGGGAAAAGTAAGGAACTTCTCTGTCGTCCCTGGAGGCCTTTTGAAAACATGTTTTCACAAGGGCTATTCGCAGGACAATGGACACGATGTGGTCCCAAAAACACTTCTCTGACATGGGGTCCAGCATATCTCTTGTTGAAATCATTGAATGTCTCGCCAGCTTTGCTCCATGCCTAGGCCTGCAGAATGCGCAGTTCATTTTAAATAATAAGATGCGTGTTATAAGCTTTATTTTTCTTTATCTAGCTAACAGTGTTTAGCTAGCTTGAAGTATTTTAGTGTTGTGTGCATTGTATCTGTACCATTCCATAGCTGACATTGCATATAAAGAGTGACTGGCTCATCTGTGGATGTTACTGAGAAAATGGTGGTTGATGTTTTAAGCATGAAAAACAGATATTTGTGGTATGATACTGAGTCTGAATATTGGAAATGTATGTGGTCGGCTATTTTTTTTTTAAGCCACATTTTATGAACCGTTTCATACAGTTGAGTGTTGAATTTGTCCTCTGGTGTGACATGACAATTATTATTCTTAAGATGTGTCATTTTTTCATCAAAATGATGTGTCATCATTCTTTGTCATTCCTGTCTCACAATAATGTGTTACCTTGTGGAAATTAAGTACAATTAGGCATTATTTTCCTTGATAATGGTGAAAAGTGTCTGTTCTCTCAATTTTCAAATAATATTTACGTTTAATTTTGACAAACCTTTTCTAAATCTGCAAACCTACTAGTGGGGCATGTGGAGATCACTTACCACATGTTCCATTAGGATTTTTATGTTTTCTCATGGTGAAAAACATGTAATTCTCAAATTTCAATTGTCACACCATAGGATGAAGTAGTCAGTTAAAAATAGATGGCAAATAGGAAAGAAAAAGTGTAATATAAAATCAAAATATGTTATTTGAGGTTCTTCAAAGTAGCCACCCTTTGCCTTGATGGCAGCTTTGCACACTCTTGGTCTTCTCTCAACCAGCTTCATGAGGAATGCTATTCCAACAGTCTTGAAGGAGTTCCCACGTATGCTGAGCACTTGTTGGCTGTTTTTTCCTTCACTCTGCGGTCCAACTCATCCCAAACCATCTAAATTGGGTTGAGGTTGGGTGATTGTGGAGGCCAGGTCATCTAATGCAGCATTCATCACTCTCCTTGGTCAAATAGCCCTTACACAGCCTGGAGGTGTGTTGGGTCATTGTCCTGTTGAAACACAAATGATAGTCCCACTAAGCGCAAACCAGATGGGATGGCATATTGCTGCAGAATGCTGTTGTAGCCATGCTGGTTAAGTGTGCCTTAAATTCTAAATAAATCAGATGGTGTCACCAGAATAGCACCCCCCCACTATCACACCTCCATCCCCATGCTTCACAGTGGGAACCAGGCATGCGGAGATCATCCGTTCACCGACTCTGCGTCTCACAAAGACCCGGTGGTTGAAACCAAAAATCTCAAATCCGGACTCACCAGACCAAAGGACATATTTCCACCTGTCTAATGTCCATTGCTCATATTTTTTGGTCCAAGCAAGTCTCTTCTTATTGGTGTCCTTTTTGTAGTGGTTTCTTTGCAGCAATTTGACCATGAAGGCCTGATTCACGCAGTCTCCACTGAACAGTTGATGTTGATGTGTCTGTTACTTGAACTCTGACACATTTATTTGGGCTACAATCTGAGGTGCAGGTAACTCAAATTAACTTATCCTCTGCAGCAGCAACCTGGTCCTCGTGAGAGCCAGTTTCATCATAGCACTTTTTGTGACTGCGCTTGAAGAAACTTTCAAACTTCTTGAAATTTTCCGGATTGACTGGCCATGTCCTAAAGTAATGATGGATTGTTGTTTCTCTTTGCTTATTTGAGTTGTTCTTGCCATAATATTGACTTAGCCCTATTTGTAAAAGACCATCTTCTGTATTTCATCCCTACCTTCTCTCACACAACACAACTGATTGGCTCAAACACATTAAGAAGGAAAGAAAATTCCACAAATGAACTTTTAACAAGGCACACCTGTTAATTGAAATGCATTCCAGGTGACTTCCTCATGAAGCTGGTTGATAGAATGCTAAGAGTGTGAAAAACGGGCATCAGGGCCAAGGATGGCTACTTTGAAGAATCTCAAAAAATATTGTTTAACACTAATTGTTACTACATGACTCCATAGTTTTGATGTCTTCACTGTTATTCTACAATGTAGAAAATAGTGAGTAGGTGTGTCCACACTTTAGACTAGTATTGTATATTCACTACTGTTCAAAAATGTTGGGTCACTGAGAATTTTCCTTATTTTTTTAAAGAGAAGCACTTCTTTTGACCATTAACTCTTGATACTCCCCATCCCGGATCCGGGATCGTGAATAAAGCCTCAGGCTCATTAGCATAACGCAACGTTAACGATTTCTGAAAATCGCAAATAAAATGAAAATAATGCGCCTGCTCTCAAGCTTAGCCATTTCTTAACAACACTGTCATCTCAGATTTTCAAAATATGCTTTTGAACAATAGCAATTCACTAATTTGTGTAAGAGTATGCAAAGCTAGCTTAGCATTTTGAGTAGCTTTTAGCACGCAACATTTTCACAAAAACCAGTTAACCAAATAAATAAAATCATTACCTTTGAAGAGCTTCGAATGTTTTCAATGAGGAGACTCTCAGTTACATAGCAAATGTTCCGTTTTTCCTGAAAGAATCTTTGTGCAGGAGAAATCGCTCCGTTTTGTACATCACATTTGGCTACCGAAACGAACCGAAAATTCAGTCACCAACAACGTCAAACTTTTTCCGAATTAACTCCATAATATCAACCAAAACATGGCAAACGTTGTTTGGAATCAATCCTCAAGGTGTTTTTTCACATATCTCTTCATTGATATATCGTTCGTGGAAGCCTGCTTTCTTCTCTGAATTCCATGGAAAAATACTTGCAGCTGAGGTTTGCGCACCAATTTCGGCGCAGGACACCGGGCGGACACCTGGTAAATGTGGTCTCTTATGGTCATTCTTCCAATGCTATGCCTACAAATACGTCACAATGCTGCAGACACCTTGGGGAAACGACAGAAAGGGCAGGCTCATTCCTCTCGCATTCACAGCCATATAAGGAGACAATGGAAAACGGAGCCTCAAAAATCCTGCTGATTTCCTGGATGCCGTTTCATCTTGGTTTTGCCTGTAGCTCATGTTCTAGGGCACGCACAGAGAATATCTTTGCAGTTCTGGAAAATTCAGTGTTTTCTTTCCAAAGCTATCAATTATATGCATAGTCGAACATCTTTTTGTGACAAAATATCTTGTTTAAAACGGGAACGTTTTTCATCCAAAAAATGAAATAGCGCCCCCAGAGTTTCAAGAGGTTAAAATAACATCAAATTGATTAGAAATACAGTGTAGATATTAATGTTGTAAATTACTATTGTAGCTTGAAACGGCTGATTTGCAATGGAATATCTACATAGGCGTACAGAGGCACATTACCAGCAACCATCACTCCTGTGTTCCAATGGCACATTGTGTTAGCCAATCCAAGTTTATAATTTTAAAAGGCTATTGATCATTAGAAATCCCTTGTGCAATTATGTTAGCACAGCTAAAAACTGTTGTGCTCATTAAGGAAGCAATAGAACTGTCCTTTAGACTAGTTGAGTATCTGGAGCATCGGCATTTGTGGGTTCGATTACAGGCTCAAAATGTCCAGAAACAAAGCACTTTTTTCTGAAACTCATCAAATCAAGTCAAATTTATTTATATAGCCATTCTTACATCAGCTGATATCTCAAAGTTCTTTACAAAAATCCAGCCTAAAACCCCAAACAGCAAGCATTGCAGGTGTAGAAGCACGGTGGTTAGGAAAAACTTGCTAGAAAGGCCAAAACCTAGGAAGAAACCTAGGGAGGAAACGGGCTATGAGGGGTGGCCAGTCCTCTTCTGGCTGTGCCGGTTGGCGACTATAACAGAACATGGCCAAGATGATCAAATGTTCATAAATGACCAGCAGGGTCAAAAATAATAATCACAGTAGTTGTCGAGGGTGCAGCAAGTCAGCACCTCAGGAGTAAATGTTAGTTGACTCTTCATAGCCGATCATTGAGTATCTCTACCGCTCCTGCTGTCTCTAGAGAGTTGAAAACAGCAGGTCTGGGACAGGTAGCACGTCCGGTGAACAGGTCAGGGTTCCATAGCCGCAGGCAGAACTGTTGAAACTGGAGCAGCAGCACGGCCAGGTGGACTGGGGACAGCAAGGAGTCATCATGCCAGGTAGTCCTGAGGCATGGTCCTAGGGCTCAGGTCCTCTGAGAGAGAGAAAGAAAGAAAGAGAATTAGAGAGAGCATACTTAAATTCACACAGGACTCCGGATAAGACAGGAGAAGTACTCCAGATAAAACAGACTGACCCTAGCCCCCCGACACATAAACTACTGCAGCATAAGTACTGGAGGCTGAGACAGGAGGGGTCAGGAGACACTGTGGCCCCACTTGATGATACCCCTGGACAGGGCCAAGCAGGCAGGATATAACCCCATCCACTTTGCCAAAGCACAGCCCCACACCACCTAGAGATCTCGTACAATGTTGTGTACTACTCCCTTCACAGAACAGTGCAAACTGGCTCTAACCAGAATAGAAAGAGGAGTGGGAGGCCCCAGTGCACAACTGAGCAAAAGGACAAGTACATACGACTGTCTAATTTGAGAAACAGAAACTTCTAGGGTTGACTGTTTGCCTTCAGGAACAAAGCTTTACTATTAGCTGGTGGGTCTGAGTTGACCCAGGTTTGAAATTGTACCACTTTCCTGCTTTAAGTTTTATCATAATTTGCCATCATTGTATCCAACTCCTGTGATAGTGTCAACTATGAGTGACATCATTACCTGGGGTCCTCCAATTTAAAGAGGCCAAAGAGTCACTTGACTACAACTATAGGCCACTATCCACCATTCGATCTCTTCAGTGGGTGTGGACAGAAACTGGAGTCCTCCTGCTAGCCAGGTGAGCTCTGTATATCTACCCCAGACAGCCTCTCCGTTAACCCAATCTAGCCTTAGGCATTCTCATCTCCTGCGGTGGTAACCTTATCCCTGGTGCCTGGTCTCAGGTGGCTATATTTTCAGCACCAGCCTGGAAGCCATTGTCTCGCCATGGCAAGCCCTGCCTAGTGGCAGGGGGTGGGCCGAATGTCACATGGACGAGAACTAATGAGTTCCTGTTTTATTCGTCTACTGCTCTATTTATTCTGCTTTATTGCACTGTCACACTATAGGCTGTAATTCAACTGTCGAACTCTACTTTTCTAATTCTCAGTGTTCCGGTGTTGTAAGTCAGGATATTTCTCTTGGTAATATGTCTGAGGGGCGGTGAAGCCTACGTGATCATTTTCATCCCCCAGAAACAGTCACTGGGTGCCTACAGGAAATGTTATTTATTCACAACCAGGAGTGGTTGATTTCAATTTAAACACGCATGAACATTCTTGGTTAATTCAGACTAATATAGTTCACACTGTAAACAATATTCCCAGTGGGAGTGTTCTGTATTGTCCTGGATTTCCTGTATGTTTCATAGCCCTCCTTGTCCCACCGGTATCTAGCTGTCAATCACCTGGGAGTCAGCCAATCCCTGTTCCCCCTTTATCCCTGGGCCGCCCTCCTCTGAGGCTAGACAAAGTTGCTGGACACAGGAGAACTGGCTATAATTTGAGAGGGAGATAGCGAGGAGGAATGAAATAGAGAGGGGGAGAAGAGCGGAGAAAAAAAAGCTCCACACAGCACATGACCCAAGGCATCTCTGTTAGAGCACAGAGAAGATGGATTGTTATAGCAGAGAGGAGGATTGGATGAGAAATGGATCCTGTATCAATTAATCTGGGATTAATTAGAGTGCCTGGCTGGGCACAGGAGATTTAGTGTGCTCCTTTTCAGCGCAGCGACGGTGAACAATAGAGCACGGCAGTGCTGCTTTGCCGATACACACGCACACACTGAAAAGAGATCGGATCCTCTGTGTTCTGCACTGACGCGTGGCCTCTCAGTGTAGCGTCATTGTGCGTGCTGGGAAGGAGAGAAGCAAGGAGGGAGGGGAGTGAGAGAGAGCAGTATCATGCTGCCGCTGATGCATCAGCTCCAGCTCTGGGTGTGTCCCATCGGCGGGCCCGCTGTCCCCCTGACCTCTTCGTCCTCGTCCTCTGTGTGGGCTGTAGCCGGGCCAACGGGAGCAGCCATGGCGGTTTGTGAAGTTTAGCCCCCCCCCGGGTTGGTCTGGGTGTTTTACGGAACTACAGCGCTCATGGTGAGTGAGCTTGTGTGTGTGTGTGTGTGTGTGTGTGTGTGTGTGTGTGAGCTCGAGGATGAGGGGGCGAGCGCAGCAGTAAGGCATGACACGTGGAAAGTGCTGAAATATTCAGCTCAGTGCAGCTCAGGAATGCCATGCCTGGGAGACGGTGTGGTCTCTGCGTTCCCTGCTAAGAAGTGTGTCAAGGGGTTTCCTTGTTATTTGTCTCTCCCAACTGAAGAGAAATAAAGCAGATTAATTTCAGAGGAAGGATGGGTGTGTTTCTTTTAGTCAGTGTTTGACGACTCTGCAGTAGCTTTGTGATGTTCATAGCTCTCAATTTTAGCTCTCTAACACAATTCTGCATGCAGCTCTGTGGGTTGTAGACAGTGATTGCTGGTCAAAATATTGTCTGCACTTTTGTCAGTCCATTACATAATTGGCACAAAGGGTCTTTTGTTGTTTTTCTCTCTCGACTCTGTGAAATGACAGTCTTCCCTCTTTATAAACAATCTCCTCTTTTAGACAGTAGCTGTAGCTCACCGATAGGTGTGTTTAGGTTGTGATTTGATAGGATTATTATTGTCTTGCTGGTAGGCTGTTTACTGTCAGTGTGTTGACTGTCACTGCCTTGGCTCAGACTGGTCCTGCCTACCTCCTGGGTGTCGGTCTGGAGTGATGTTCTGCTCCTTTGGGAGAGGCTGAGTGCTCTTTTCGGTTTTCACAAATGGCAAACAGCCCACAGACAGAGACCACTCTGACACACACACACACACCCTCTGAGTCTCTCTAACCTCTCTCTTCATGGGAGTAGGAAGGAGAATGTAGTGCTCAATCCTGACCCAGTGCAATAAATGGCCTGCATGTGCGCTCGACCTAGGGGATGTTGAACTCAATGAAAAGTGCTCTTTTTCATGGTTGCACAAAAAACATTTATTTGTATTCCCCTGTCCTGTGTGGTAGTAGACTATTACAGTATAACTTTATTGATCTCCTTTTTTTGCTAGATAACGTTAGCTAGCGCTAGTTGGTTGTACCTGCTTTTTCTCTAACATGTTTTCAGCACTTCCATGATTTATCAAAACTCATTTTACATTGTCTCTCTGCAGCAATATGAGCCATATGTTTGGAACATCAAATTGCAATAAAACTGCAGTATCGAATCACAATGCCTATAGAATCATGAGAATAGCAATACATATCGTATCGGAACCGACGTCTTTTGATAGTATCGTATCGTGAGGGCCCTATCACTTTCCAGCCCTAGTAACCACTAGACCCGGTACTGTCCTGTTTTGCTTATTGCTAGTGATGCACCGATATGACATTTTTGGCCGATACCGATATTCGATATTTTCCTTGCCAAAAAACCCCCAATACCAATAACCAATATAAAAAAATGGCAGCCTTTTAGGCATTCTAGTACAGATAAATAGTTAACACACACACATGGACGCAGTGGTCTAAGGCACGGCATCTTAGTGTAAGAGGCGTCACTACAGTCCCTGGTTCGAATCCAGGCTTTATCACATCCGGCCATGATTGGGAGTCCCATACGGCGGTGCACAATTGGCCCAGTGTCGTCCTGGCCTTTATTGTAAAATAAGAATTTGTTCTTAACTGACTTGCCTAGTTAAATAAAGGTTACACACACCACACTGACCAAAACGTTATTTTGTCAGCATTTACCTATGTACCCATTACAAGTAAAACATAATTAGAATCTGTTTCTTTCACTTACTTGCTGTGCTGTTTCATTGTTCAGTTGTTTCATTCTCAACCAAGAGTTCTATGGATCGTCATTTGGGCCTTTGCTATGGAACGCCGTTTGTATCTTTGCGTGTCATAAAAGAAACAATGACCAGTAGATAACACTATTTGACGTGTGAAATAAGCTTGTTGTCCAATCAGGACCTGCACATCACATAATCATGTAACACGTTCATACATTTTTAACCTTAGTGTAATCAATGTGTAATAGCTATCACTTGTATTTCATGATTCATCAATACGTATGCTACGTATGCTAATATAGCATTGAAGCTATTACTGTGTAACACCGGTAGGGCAACATCTGAAAAATAGCTCCCTTTGTAGTGTGTACCAGTGCTCGACCAGTCGGCGAAAGCCAACATCACCCAAGACATAGAACGGTAGACTTTCAAGGGTAATGAATTCCATTATTTTTGCTTTAATGGATTTGGCCTTTTTGAGTTGTCGCTGAAATGTTCTTACTCTTTCAAATGACTGCTCGACTTGTTGACTGATCGATCCACACAGCAGACATTGTGGGATAGGTTAGGGATACTGTGTTCACATGTAGCGCAACATTTTAAGTGGTGTCATTATGGCCTGTACCTACGTTTATGTAGATATGCACGTCAGCTTTGACATCGGTTTTGCACATTAAACTAGACATCGATGCCGATGTTGGCATTTTTAGCTAATATCATCCGATTCTGATATGTTCACCGGTATATCGTGCATCCCTACTTGTTGCTTAGTTTCTCCTTTTCTAAATGCCATCACTCAGAACACTGAGTCCTTGCCGTGTCTGAATCCTGGCTCAGGAAGGCCACCAAAAATTCGGAGATTTCCATACATAACTATAACATTTTCCGTCAAGATAGAACTTCCAAAGGGGGAGGAGTTGCAGTCTACTGCAGAGATAGCCTTGCAAAGTAATGTCATACTTTCCAGGTCCATACCCAAACAATTCGAACTACTAATTCTAAAAATTACTCTCTCCAGAAATAAGTCTCTCACTGTTGCCGCCTGCTACCTACCCCCCCCCCCCTCCCCCTCAGCTCCCAGCTGTGCCCTGGACACCATTTGTGAATTGATCGCCCCCCATCTAGCGTCAGAGTTTGTTCTGTGAGGTGACCTAAACAGGGATATGCTTAACACCCCGGCAGTCCGACAATATAAGCTAGATGCCCTCAATCTCACACAAATCATCAAGGAACCCACCAGGTACAACCCTAAATCTGTAAAAAAGGGCACCCTCATAAACGTCATCCTGACCAACTGGCCCTCCAAATACACCTCTGCTGTCTTCAACCAGGATCTCAGCGATCACTGCCTCATTGCCTGTATCCGCTACGGATCCGTTGTCAAACGACCACCCCTCATCACTGTCAAACGCTCCCTAAAACACTTCTGTGAGCAGGCCTTTCTAATCGACCTGCCCCGGGTATCCTGGAAGGATATTGACCTCATCCCGTCAGTTGAGGATGCCTGGTCATTCTTTAAAAGTAACTTCCTCACCATTTCAGATAAGTATGCTCCGTTCAAAAAATGCAGAACTAAGAACAGATATAGCCCTTGGTTCACTCTAGACCTGACTGCCCTCGACCAGCACAAAAACATCCTGTGGCGGACTGCAATAGCATCGAATAGTCCCTGCGATATGCAACTGTTCAGGGAAGTCAGGAACCAATACACGCAGTCAGTCAGGAAAGCAAAGGCCAGCTACTTCAGGCAGAAATTTGCATCCTGTAGCTCTAACTCCAAAAAGTTCCTCCCAGCTGCCCACTGCACTGAGGCTAGGTAACACGGTCACCAACGATAAATCCATGATTATCGAAAACTTCAACAAGCATTTCTCAACGGCTGGCCATTCCTTCCTCCTGGCTACTCCAACCTCGGCTAACAGCCCCGCAGCTACTCGCCCAAGCCTCTCCAGGTTCTCCTTTCCCAAATCCAGATAGCAGATGTTCTGAAAGAGCTGCAAAACCTGGACCCGTACAAATCAGCTGGGCTTGACAATCTGGACCCTCTATTTCTGAAACTATCCGCCGCCATTGTCGCAACCCCTATTACCAGCCTGTTCAACCTTTCTTTCATATCGTCTGAGATCCCCAAGTATTGGAAAGCTGCCACAGTCATCCCCCTCTTCGAAGGGGGAGACACCCTGGACCCAAACTGTTACAGACCTATTTCCACCCTGCCCTGCCTATCTAAGGTCTTCGAAAGCCAAGTCAACAAACAGGTCACTGACCATCTCGAATCCCACCGTACCTTCTCCGCTGTGCAATCTGGTTTCCGAGCCGGTCACGGGTGCACCTCAGCCACGCTCAAGCTATTAAACGATATCATAACCGCCATCGATAAAAGACAGTACTGTGCAGCCGTCTTCATCGACCTTGCCAAGGCTTTCCACTCTGTCAATCACCATATTCTCATCAGCAGACTCAGTAGCCTCGTTTTTTCTGATGACTGCCTTGCCTGGTTCACCAACTACTTCTCTGATAGAGTTCAGTGTGTCAAATCAGAGGGCATGCTGTCCGGTCCTCTGGCAGTCTCTATGGGGGTGCCACAGGGTTCATTTCTCGGGCCGACTCTTTTCTCTGTATATATCAATGATGTTCTATTGCTGCGGGTCATTCCCTGATCCACCTCTACGCAGACGACACCATTCTGTATCCTTCCGGCCCGTCCTTGGACACTGTGCTATCTAACCTCCAAACGAGCTTCAATGCCATACAACACTCCTTCCGTGGCCTCCAAATGCTCTTAAACGCTAGTAAAACCAAATGCATGCTTTTCAACCGTTCGCTGCCTGCACCCGCACGCCCAACTAGCATCACCACCCTGGATGGTTCCGACCTAGAAATATGTGGACATCTATAAGTACCTAGGTCTCTGGTTAGACTGTAAACTCTCCTTCCAGACTCGTATCAAATCCAATCCAATCTAAAATCAAATCTAGAGTCGGCTTTCTATTCCGCAACAAAACCTTCTTCACTCACGCCGCCAAACTTACCCTAGTAAAACTGACTATCCTACCGATCCTCGACTTCGGCGATGTCATCTACAAAATAGCTTCCAACACTCTACTCAGCAAACTGGATGCAGTTTATCACAGTGCCATCCGTTTTGTAACTAAAGCACCTTATACCACCCACCACTGCGACCTGTATGCTCTAGTCGGCTGGCCCTTGCTACATATTCGTCGCCAGACCCACTGGCTCCAGGTCATCTACAAGCCCATGCTAGGTAAAGCTCCGCCTTATCTCAGTTCACTGGTCACTGATCATCCCTAAAGCCAACACCTCATTTGGCCGCCGTTCGTTCCAGTTCTCTGCTGCCTGTGACTGGAACGAATTGCAAAAATTGCTGAAGTTGGAGACCTTTATCTCCCTCACCAACTTCAAACATCTGCTATCTGAGCAGCTAACCGATCGCTGCAGCTGTACATAGTCTATCAGTAAATAGCCCACCCAATCTTACCTACCTCATCCCCATACTCTTTTTATTTATTTACTTTTCTGCTCTTTTGCACACCAATATCTCTACCTGTACATGATCATTTATCACTCCAATCTGCAAAATTGTAATTATTCGCCTACCTCCTCATGCCTTTTGCACACAATGTATATAGACTCTCTTTTTTTCTACTGTGTTATTGACTTGTTAATTGTTTACTCGATGTGTAACTCTGTGCTGTCTGTTCCCACTGCTATGCTTCATCTTGGCCAGGTCGCAGTTGCAAATGAGAACTTGTTCTCAACTAGCCTACCTAAATAAAGGTGAAATAAAAAAATAAAATAAATGGAACCAGGCAGAATGGCCAGGCATGCAAACAGACACAGAGAGCCACATACATCATCAGGAAATGAGAAAAAGTTAATGAAACCATAGATCTGAAACCTTGGCGTAATGATGCATGTTCCCCGGAGACAGGTATCCCTGGGATACCGTTGCCACCTGAGCCTCTAAAAGTGCTAAAGCCAGTCTCCCTATAGGATTTCATGATTACTGTTATGACATCCTAGCTGTAGGGGTGAAATGCTTTAAAAAATATATTTAACCTTTATTTAACTTGGCAAGTCAGTTATTAAGAACAAATTCTTATTTACAATGATGGCCTAACCCCGGCCAAACCCAGACTACACTGGGCCAATAGTGCGCCGCTCTTCTGGACTCCCAATCACAACAGGATGTGATCTCCCCTCTTTCTCGCACTCACTCACTCACTCACACGGCTTGAATTTCATTTCACCTTGCTCGTGGCATCTGCAATGCCACTGAAGAGGTGTCAGGTTTCAACCACCCTTCTTCCGCTCCCCTCCTCCCATTTTCTCAGTAGTGCAGGCTCACGGCTTCTCCCCCATCCCCTGGCTAGCAAGCAAAGCTTCCTCCCTAGTTGCCGACAGAACTCAGGGAGAGATGGAGAGAGATTTGGGACTCCCTTTTCTCAGTGGTACCCCCCCCCCCCTTTCTATGTCCTTTCAATCAGTCACCACTGTGTAGTACCAACTGCCTCTTCTGAGCAGCCCAGTATCTGAGCAGCCCTGTGCTCTGAGCAGCCCTGTGCCGTGCTCTGAGCAGCCCTGTGCCGTGCTCTGAGCAGCCCTGTGCCGTGCTCTGAGCAGCCCTGTGCCGTGCTCTGAGCAGCCCTGTGCCGTGCTCTGAGCAGCCCTGTGCCCTGCTCTGAGCAGCCCTGTGCCCTGCTCTGAGCAGCCCTGTGCCCTGCTCTGAGCAGCCCTGTGCCCTGCTCTGAGCAGCCCTGCACAGAGATCTTCAACCAAAACCTAATATTAATGGGAACCTGGGTGAACAAATAACACAACAATGAGAGACTTATTTTATCAACAAAGTTACTCAACACCCAATGCCCCTGTGTGAAAAACTATTTGCCCCCTTACACTGAATAACTGGATGTGGCACGGTTTTCGCCAGGCATAATAGGACCCATGTCGTTCATTTGGTTGCTGTCATTGCAGCTAAAGTTGGCACAACCGGTTATTTTATTTATTTATTTTATTTTATTTGACTAGTCAAGTCAGTTTAGAAGAAATTCATATTTTCAATGACGGCCTAAGAACAGTGGGTTAACTGCCTGTTCAAGGACAGAACGAAAGATTGTCAGGGGGTTTGAACTTGCAACCTTCCAGTTACTAGTCCAACGCTCTAACCATTAGGCTACCCTGCCACCAATTACTTTCTCACATAGGGGAATTGGGTGTTGCTTAACTTTGTTAATTAAATAAAATAAGTGTGTGTTTGTTTCTGGGGTTATTTGTGAATGCCTGACCAACATCCTAAACAAGCACACAACACCTTTTAGTACAGATGAAGTGTCCCTTCTCAATATGGCAAACATACTGGTTATGATAAACCAACTCAGTGGCCTTGTTGTTAGTGTCTGTCCAGAGGTTGGGAGTTTGAACTCCGGCCGAGTCGTACCAAAGACTGTAAAAATGGGACCCCGTATCTCTACTTGGCACTCAGCATTAAGGAGATTGTGGGTAAGGCCCTGTGATAGACTAGCGTCCAGGGGGTGTACTTGTACATCAAGCTGCCTCACGCTACAGAAACAGGATGACTGGGCTAATCAATGTTATGTCTATAAGCACCAACACAGAGCTAACCGGATCATGTTGACTCAGGCTGCAGTCTTTTGTGTTATATGGCCACACACACACACCAGAGTTTCCATTAGTCATGCTACGACAACAGGCTATCATGAAATGTAAAGAGTGTTATATTATCAAATCAATTCTCTGTGTAATTAACTAGGAAGTCAGGGCACCACAGGAAAATGTTGTTTATAGTTGCAATTTCCCGAATTTAACTCTTCAGATATTTTCTTATCGATTAGTCTAATATTAATGGATTATTATCTCCTCAGTCATTCCTGAATGTTGCAAACCATTGGATATTTGCACGAACCCTAGCATCAAGAATCAGCGATTAAACAAATTGACTTAGTAAATAAATAATTAACTAATCAATCACAGAATTACATAAACACACTGACTTGATACGCTCAAAAGTCCCTAGTGGGCTAAGCCGATATGATGGCTTGGTAGACAAAGGAAAGGGGTGGGGCCAGCTCAAGAGCAAGAATCTCAGTGGACCCACGTTGACTACACAACACTAATGGAAAAGCTCATACTTTGAACATGAACAACCACTCATTCGAAAAGAAATTGCAATTTACATATTTACGGGTGTATGCCTTTGTTGTCCCTCTGCAATCACCGGTCCATCTGCTGGATAGTCAATCAACAAAGTCTCTGGTTTGTCCACCAGAGCTCAGTCTGTCGTAGTTGTAGTTTGTTATAATGGATACGTCAAAGTACCATTCAGTCGTTTGAGAGAATGGATCTTTCTGTGTACCATTGTTCTTAGATCGGATGCGTTTACCAGACTAAAGTATTTAAACAGCTGCAGTCTGAATAATTGGTTTTTAGTTTGTAGATTTCTTAACTATTTCTGCGTGGAGATGATCTCCACGTTCTTTGGTAGAGTTAACAACCATTTCAACATGTAGCGACAGCTTCCATGTTTTCTGGTCTAATGTAAATTTTATCAGAAGTGGGTTTTATACTGGAGTAAAAATGGGGGCGTTCCAGGATGCCGTGTAATGTCTGTGCTCACGGGTGCGTGTCCACTGACTGATCCTAAGTTACTATGAAAAGAATTCTCATTTGGAAGACTAAGATCACATTATCTTTCCAAAATAATTTATTCTCAATCATTTATTTTATACAACATTCAGATGCAAACCCATAATTGAGAAGTGTATACCAACAAAGAAACAGTAATGTGTCTCCTGTCCTTCGTGAGGTCACCAAATTAAACAAACTCAACATTGCTGTTCCTTAAGTGTCCACGGACAACTCCAACTGCTTTAAATTCTCCAACTGCTTGTCATTCAAGTGCATAGGCAACTATGCAAGCTTCAGGGCATCACACACCACTTTGCAATGAGCTGGAGGCAGTATGCATTTTGAAAACATATATTTAATTGTTTGAAACCTGAAGGTTTTACCTCATTATATTATGTCTTACCTTTCTTCGAAGTAGCCCAGCCAAAATCTAACCAAACGTGCAGGAAATTATTTTACGAAGACTTCCATATGCCATTGAAGCCAGTAGCCTTTTTCAAATAAACTTTCTCATTGTACAGTAGCCAAATGCACAATCTACTAGTCAAATTAGCGACCCATGCTAGTTGTTGCATATTTAGAGCTCCCGTCTTTCTCAATTTCTAACAGATATTTTAATCTGTCACAAATTGTGTTTTGCCACTAATTGCATTATTAACAAACATATGTGCGTAGGCTACATTGCTGTGCTTATAATGTGAAGACTTAAGTGTAGCAATATTGTATGCTAAATGTTCTGATCTGTTGCATGAGCCTCATTGCTTACCAAAAAAAATGGGATTTAGCCTAGGCTTACTGGTTGAATGAATTTGGGATCTATTGACCCACAACTGTCCCAGAGTCTGTTTGGAATAGGCTATTACTTTCTCGCACAGAAAGACATGCTGACCAATAGAATAGGTCAGCTTTTCTCCTATGGGGGATAGTAGATTGACATTTTGCTGTTCTTTACTCGTCAGGTTGGCTGAGGAAAAGTCAATGTGGGCAGTTATTCTAACATAGGCGGCACATGGGTTTCAAGTTTAGGGAAGCTAATTTTCACAATAGAAATACACCTTTATAATAAAGCATTCCGTCCTTGTATTTGCAGACTTATGTAACATAGAAATAGAAGGCTAAAGTGATTATTAGATTGGATAGTCATAATTTAGGCAAAATTAAAATAAAACACTGTTTGCAAAAAAGTGTTCAGTGCAGCGCGTAGTGGCTTAGAGTAGGCTATAGGCCTATGTTTCTTCTCCTTTGCACAGGAAAATGTTGGCATTTTAAGCACACTTCCTTCAATTCTACTACACTTTATATGACTGGAGACATTAGCAGAATCTTTTTTAATACGACAAAAATGACAAGGTAGCCTACTCTGCTGACACTGACAAACAGACCAATAAAAAACGACGTCTGATCAGGCCTGGTATTTCGGGGTTTTAGGGACAGGGCCATTTGGCCTTCGAGGTGCCCAATCTGCTTGTCAAATTGATTTGAAAACGCTAGCTTTTGTGTTAAGAAAAACATAAGGTTATTTTAAATAAATGCATAATTAATTAGCCTACATGTCAAAGTGTAGGTGATACCCTATGCGTATTGGCCGCAGTCTGTCATGTCCAGACCAATGCTGACAGGAGGGAGGTGCCAGAGAATGTAGCAGGGTAAACTCATTGTTTATCGGAATTCAATAAGAATGGAGTACGCCGATGTATCCGTGTTGTATGTTCTGTTAAGATGAGTTGCCAGAAGCGAAATGTGATTTCTGTCATTCTGTGAACCGTGGGTGGACGCCCTAATCATGTTACACAACCAATGCATATGGGTCCGGTCAACTTCTTAAATGTCTGGTATATTCGAATATTTCCCGAAGGAAAACCCTGTCTGTGTTTAAATGCTCCCATGGCTGGAGGTCTAATGGTCAGGATGTCTCGCGCCCCACTCTGAGCTGCGCAGGAGGCGTGACGGGGACACACTCATTAGATAGGTGCAGCTAAGGGCCAAAGGGCTGTCGTCACGCTTCTAGCAGGGGGGTGTGGAAGAGATTAAGTGTGTGTGTGTGTGTGAATGGACCGAGAGACAAAATAAAGGTCTTTAGAGGAAAGTAAATGTCAGACAGCTAGCTCTTTTCCTTCACCAGACTCTACTCTGCTCTATATTGGTTTTAAGAAGATGCTTCTAGTTTTGAGTTGGTTCTGAGGCCCTCAGGTCTCAGACATGTCATTTTACCAGACCACGGATCTGCATACCAATCCCATTGAGGTTGAGCTTGATATCTGACTTATAACATGTAATATGAAACAACTGAACAACTACTGAGCCATTAGATTTCAATTAGACTTTCCTGTTTGTTCAATCGGGTGAATAAACCCAAGCGTCTGATTTTATATTTCATTGTACCTTTTGAATATTTGTGTTTTTTTGTGAGCGTGCATGCGGTTTTTGTCTAAAGGACTATGAAACTAAAAGTGGCAGATACGATCTTGGCAAATAAAACCAGTTTCTCTCGTGACACATGATATTCCACTGTACATGTGTGTTAAGTATGTGCATGTGTGTGTTTTGTCTGTTCTAGGAATATGAAACTAACAGTAGCAGAGATGGACCTGGCCACAGTCCCCCGTCTCCCAGACAGAGTGTGAGGAAGAATCTGGACTTTGAACCCCTCTCCACCACAGCACTTATACTGGAGGACCGCCCTGCGTATGTACCACACAGACACACACATAAACACACACACACACGCACGTATACACTGGAGGACCACTCTGTGTCCGTACCTCACACCTACACACACACCCACCCACGTGTATGCACAGAAACACACTTATACACTGGAGGACTGCGCTGCGTAAGTACCACACACACACATACGCCAAGAACAGAGCAGCTTATCACTGAGGCAGGAGTTAGCGGCGTTTCTTCTGGATCCGAATGGCTTTTCCCTTTTGTTGTACTGAGTACATATGGGATTGACTGTCTAGCCATGATCAATATGAGACCAGCCCAGCTCTCTCCCTGATCTCTGCCGTGCTGCCCTCAGGGTGGGTGTCTTGGATGGGTCGCTCTCTTTCCATGATCTACACTGACCAGGTGAAGCTATGATCCCTTATTGATGTAATTTGTTAAATCCACTTCTATCAGTGTAGATGAGGAGGAGACAAGTTAAAGTAGTATTTTTAAGCATTAAGACAATTGAGACATGGATTGTGTATGTATGCCATTCAGAGGGTGAAAGGGCATGACAAAATATTTAAGTGCCTTTTGAACGGGGTATGATAGTAGGTGCAAGGTGCACCAGTTTGTGTCAAGAACTGCATCGCTGCTGGGTTTTTCACGTTCAACAGTTTCCTATGTGTTCGGAGGTTTTTAAACCAACTGATGGTTTAAATCAGTCAATATAATCGACAACTATAATCAGACAGCAAGCGATATGAATCAGAGAGTGGGATGCCGCCTGACTCACTAGTTGGTCAGAAGGTTCAAATCAACGTTTCATATCGTGGTGTTAGATGTACTGTAGATTGAATTGCAACCAAGAAATGTTTTTCCCTACTATGGGTCATATTAGCGAGCTATCCCAAGGTAAAAACATTTTTTTTTTTATCCGTTCCGTACCTTTGGCGAAGGGAAAGGATGTCAGAAGATCTTCTAGTTTCAGTTACAGCACAATGAAAAATGTCATTACCGCCTACTCAGAAATTACGATATGATAGGTTGATTTGAACCTGACCAACTTGTCTGATTCATATCACTTGATTTCTAGTGATTGTTCTCGATTATATCGATTGATTTGGTTCTATATGGGGTGATTAAACAACTAATTGACCTACATTCATTCTATTATTTTAATTCCATTCGGTTCTTTTTTTTCTGTGCTCTCAATGTGTACTTTCTCTAGAGAGAAATCAGACCAAGCCCGAACTGTGCAATGTAGTAGGGAGTTGGAGTTTCCAACAGGCCTATTTGCTACATAGTTTAGTGCAGAAAACGACTATAATCTATTGCACGCCTACTTGTCTGTAGAGGGAGAGAAGAGACAAAAGAATGCATGATCTAGAGGATATAGAGCAGCTTGCGAAAGTATTCACCCCCCTTGGTATTTTTCCTATTTTCTTGCCTAACAACCTGGAATTAAAATAGATTTTTAGGGGGGGGGGGGTGTTGTATCATTTAATTTACACAACATGCCTACCATTTTGAAGGTGCAAAACATGTTTTATTGTGAAACAAACAGGAAATGAGACAAAAAACAGAACTTGAGTGTGCATAACTATTACCCCCCCCACCAAAGTCAATACTTTGTAGAGCCACCTTTTGCAGCAGTTACAGCTGCAAGTCTCTTGGGGTATGTGTCTTAGCTTGGCAAATCTAGCCACTGGGATCCTTGCCAATTCTTCAAGGCAAAACTGCTCCAGCTCCTTCAAGTGTGATGGGTTCTGCTGGTGTACAGCAATATTTAAGTCATACCACATATTATCAATTGGATTGAGGTCTGGGCTTTGACTAGGCCATTCCAAGACATTTAAATGTTTCCCCTTAAACCACTCGAGTGTTGCTTTAGCAGTATGCTTAGGGTCATTGTCCTGCTGGAAGGTGAACCCTTGTCCCAGTCTCTGGATAGACTGAAACAGGTTTCCCTCACAAATTTCCCTGTATTTAGCACCATCCATCATTCCTTAAATTCTGACTGGTTTGCAAGTCCCTGCCGATGAAAATCATCCCCACAGCATGATGCTGCCACCACCATACTTTACTGTGGGGATGGTGTTCTCAGGGTGATGAGAGGTGTTGGGTTTGCACCAGACATAGCATTTTTCCCTGATGGCCAAAAAGCTCAATTTAAGTCTCATCTGACCAGAGTACCTTCTTTTTTTACCTTCTTTTTTTCTCCTTTTGACAAATCAATTTATAACATTTTTGACATGCGTTTTTCTGGATTTTTTTTGTTGTTATTCTGTCTCTCACTGTTCAAATAAACCTACCATTGAAATTATAGACTGATCATTTCTTTGTCAGTGGGCAAACGGACAAAATCAGCAGGGGATCAAATACTTTTTCCTCACTGTAGGGGGTTTAGGGATGGAAGAACAAAAAACATATAGTGACTATCAAGTGTTTTTACAGAAAATATTCCGTTCACAATTCAAAACAGTTACAGCCACCGTGTCAGACTCCTCAAACTCTGATACTTATATTATGGTCAGCGCTTGCAAGATCCCCTGATCCACTGTTAATGACAGTACAGCATCCGTCTTCAGGATTAGCTTCCTGGCAAGACCCATGGCATGTTCTTCTCAATTGATAAAGTAACTATGCTCAAAAGTGGTGCCGCCTGTCCGTCCGGAATAAAAAGCAGCCACTGTTCTCGGATGTCTTCATTCTTCTGAAAATAGTGTAACGTTAAATTTAACACTATGACATCCAGTACCCTGCACAGTGTGCTTTTTCCGGTATGCTGGTAAGTAGCTTGCTTGCTTTAAGTCACAAGACAGATGAAAAAGGGTTGGTTACCACCCATGTAACTGTTTGTAAGCAAAGCCCTGTGACGCGTACATGTGGTGACAGTTTTAAGGCGTTACCACTGCTTGACTTGAGTACCGGCACCTAAAATGTTCTACTGCTTGAACTGCTGTTCCTCTTCATACAGTATTAGGTCAACAGTATTGTGGAGCTCCTGCACCTAAATATTAACCGTGCCGGCACCCAAAATGAGTACCGGTACCTATTTCAGTCCGAGTAAAGCACTGGGCGTTACATATTTTAATTAGTTACAATTACATGACGTTACATAATGACGGAAGTAATGCCTGTCTCCTGAATCCAAGCGTTTGACATTGGGGGAGGGGACCAGTAACTTTATGATCAACTTTGTCAATTTACCAGCTACAGTCATTTCTAATACTTGGGTCAATCTACTGTGAATTGGTTTAATCTAAATATCATCCAATTTGATGAAAAACATGATTTTCACTCTTCAGATCCGTTTTAAGAATTTTTTCCGGTACTCAAATTGTAAACCGTGATTATTTTGTAATAATCAAACGAAAACTAAACCGACCTCAAGAAGCACTAGTCGCTCAGCACTATTCCTTTATATGCCCCCCCTCTCTCTCAAACTGCAGTGCAGCAGGACCATGTAGAGAGAACCTATTAGCAGCGCTCTCTCTCTCTCTCACACTCACACATATACCAGCCTAGCCCATCCTAACTTATATGAGAGGTGGGCTAGGTACAGTTGATAGTAGAGAGGCTACTGAAAGTTTAATGCCCCTCTCTTTCTTTACGCCTCAGTAAAGAAGGTGTTTGTGGCTGTAATCCTGTAGAATATTTAGAGGTGCAAGTGTAAGGTGGTGTCTGTGCCAAAATGGTGGTAGAAGTGTGTTGTGTCTCTCTCCCTTTCCAACCCCCCCCTCATTCATTTTCATTGTCTTTCTTCTCCTCTAATACCCCACCATGAATAATGTGAGGGACCATCTTCAAACCTCACACTCACTCACCCACATTCACTCGCTGGGATGTGTTGTGTTGCAGTAACCTGCCAGCCAAGCCTGCAGAGGAGGCACAGAAACACAGACAACAGTATGAGGAGATGGTGGCCCAGGCGAAGAAGAGAGGTGTGTATTTATATGTATTCATCTGGATCATATACGGCCATTTAAAAAAAAAAATGATATTCCCTCACCCTCATTGCTCTTAAAAATCCTTCTTTCTGTCTTGACCACTCATAGTCAAAATAAATGTAATGCGTTTCTAACTTTCCATCTTTTTAGTTTACACAGGCAGCCGAATCTGAAATTTTGCCCAGTTACTGGTAAAATTAGCTGATCTGATTTGTGGAAAATAATCAGAATTGGGCTGCCTGTGTAAACGCAGCCTTAAATACTTTTATAATAGCTACTGTCCATCGTGAAAACTGACTAGATGTTTTCAACCATGACATCCTTACAGATCAGCGTTCTTCGAAAGATACTACAGTATATAATGGTGACATACGGTGCATTCGGAACGTATTCAGACCACTTGACTTTTTCCACATTTTGTTACGTTACAGCCTTATTCAAAAAAAGGATGGAACCGTTTTTTCCCTCATCAATCTACACACAATACCCTATTATGACAAAGCAAAAACTGGGCCACTCAAGGACATTCAGAGACTTGTCCACTCCTGCGTTGTCTTGGCTGTGTGCTTAGGGTCGTTGTCCTGTTGGAAGGTAAACCTTTGCCCCGGTCTGAGGTCCTGAGCGCTCTTGAGCATGTTGTCATCAAGGATCTCTCTGACTAGTCTCCCAGTCCCTGCCGCTGAAAAACATCCCCACAGCATGATGTTGCCACCACCATGCTTCACCATAGGGGTGGTGCCAAGTTTCCTCCAGACATAACGCTTGGCATTCAGGCCAAAGAGTTCAATCTTGGTTTCATCAGACCAGAGAATCTTTTTTTCTCATTGTCAGAGTCCTTTAGGCTCCTTCGGCAAACTTCAAGCGGGCTGTCATGTGCTTTTTACTGAGGAGTGGCTTCCGTCTGGCCACTCTAACATAAAGGCCTGATTGGCGGAGTGCTGAAGAGATGGTTGTCCTTCTGGAAAGTTCTCCCATTTCACCCGATTGCTCAGTTTTGCCAGGCGGCCAGCTCTAGGAAGAGTCTTGGTGGTTCCAAACTTCTTCCGTTTAAAAATGGAGGCCACTGTGTTCTTGGGGATCTTCAATGCTGCAGAAATGTTTGGGTACTTTTCCCAGAAATTTTTGAAAAGCTTTTTTGGCTTTGTTATTAAGGGGTATTGTGTGTAGATTGATGTGCGGGGGGGGGGGGGTGGTCATTTTAGAATAAGGCTGTAATGTAACAAAATGTGGAAAAAAGGAAGAGGTCTGAATACTTTCCGAATGCACTGTAATTCTTACAGTTGAAGTCGGAAGTTTACATACACTTAGGTTGGAGTCATTAAAACTTGTTTTTCAACCACTCCACAAATGTTTATAGAGAGATTATTTAACTTATTATTTAACTTATTATTCAATGTATCACAATTCCAGTGGGTCAGAAGTTTACATACAGTAAGTTCACTGTGCCTTTAAACAGCTTGGAAAATTCCAGAAAATTATGTCATGGCTTTAGAAGCTTCTGATAGGCTAATTGACATAATTTGAGTCAATTGGGGGTGTATCTGTGGATTTATTTCAAGGCCTACCTTCAAACTCAGTGCCTCTTTGCTTGACATCATGGGAAAATCAAAAGAAAGCAGCCAAGACCTCAGAAAACAAATTGTAGACCTCCACAAGTCTGGTTCATCCTTGGGAGCAATTTCCAAACGCCTGAAGATACCACGTTCATCTGTACAAACAATAGTACGCAAGTATTAACACCATGGGAACACGCAGCCGTCATAACGCTCAAGAAGGAGACGCGTACTGTCTCCAAGAGATGAATGTACTTTGGTGCGAAAAGTGCAAATCAATCCCAGAACAACAGCACAGGACCTTGTGAAGATGCTGGAGGAAACCGGTACAAAAGTATCTATAGTGGGGCAAAAAAGTATTTAGTCAGCCACCAATTGTGCAAGTTCTCCCACTTAAAAAGATGAGAGAGGCCTGTAATTTTCATCATAGGTACACTTCAACTATGACGGACAAAATGAGAAAAAAAAATCCAGAAAATCACAAGTTTATCTCAATTCTTTGTTATATACCCTTTGTTGGCAATGACAGAGGTCAAACGTTTTCTGTAAGTCTTCACAAGGTTTTCACACACTGTTGCTGGTATTTTGGCCCATTCCTCCATGCAAATCTCCTCTAGTGCAGTGATGTTTTGGGGCTGTTGCTGGGCAACACGGACTTTCAACTCCCTCCAAAGATTTTTTTACGGGGTTGAGATCTGGAGACGAGCTAGGCCACTCCGGGACCTTGAAATGCTTCTTATGAAGCCACTCCTTCGTTTCCCGGGCGGTGTGTTTGGGATCATTGTCATGCTGAAAGACCCAGCCACATTTCATCTTCAATGCCCTTGTTGATGGAAGGAGGTTTTCACTCAAAATCTCACGATACATGGCCCCATTCATTCTTTCCTTTACATGGATCAGTCATCCTGGTCCCTTTGCAGAAAAACAGCCCCAAAGCATGATGTTTCCACCAGTATGTATGGTGTTCTTTGGATGCAACTCAGCATTCTTTGTCATCCAAACACGACGAGTTGAGTTTTTACCAAAAAGTTCTATTTTGGTTTCATCTGACCATATGACATTCTCCCAATCTTCTCCTGGATCATCCAAATGCTCTCTAGCAAACTTCAGACGGGCCTGGACATGTACTGGCTTGAGCAGGGGGACACGTCTGGCACTGCAGGATTTGAGTCCTTGACGGCGTAGTGTGTTACTGATGGTAGGCTTTGTTACTTTGGTCTCAGCTCTCTGCAGGTCATTCACTAGGTCCCTCCATGTGGTTCTGGGATTTTTGCTCACAGTTCTTGTGATTATTTTGAGTGAGATCTTGCCTGGAGCCCCAGATCGAGGGAGATTATCACTGGTCTTGTATGTCTTCCATTTCCTAATAATTGCTCCCACAGTTGATTTCTTCAAACCAAGCTGCTTACCTATTGCAGATTCAGTCTTCCCAGCCTGGTGCAGGTCTACAATTTTGTTTCTGGTGTCCATTGACAGCTCTTTGGTCTTGGCCATAGTGGAGTTTGGAGTGTGAATGTTTGAGGTTGTGGACAGGTGTCTTTTATACTGATAACAAGTTCAAACAGGTGCCATTAATACAGGTAACGGGTGGAGGACAGGGGAGCCTCTTAAAGGAGAAGTTACAGGTCTGTGAGAGACAAATCTTGCTTGTTTGTAGGTGACCAAATTCTTATTTTCCACCATAATTTGCAAATAAATTCATTAAAAATCCTATAATGTGATTTCCTGGATTTTTTTCTTCTCATTTTGTCTGTCATAGTTGAAGTGTACCTATACTGAAAATTACAGGCCTCTCATCTTTAAGTGGGAGAACTTGCACAATTGGTGGCTGACTAAATACTTTTTTGCCCCGCTGTATATCCGCAGTAAAACGAGTCCTATATTGACATAACCTGAAATGCCTCTCAGCAAGGAAGAAGCCACTGCTCAAAAACTGCCG
Organism: Oncorhynchus masou masou; assembly: GCF_036934945.1. Classification (NCBI taxonomy): domain Eukaryota; kingdom Metazoa; phylum Chordata; class Actinopteri; order Salmoniformes; family Salmonidae; genus Oncorhynchus; species Oncorhynchus masou. The sequence goes on along the minus strand of NC_088234.1, from coordinate 31,213,642 downwards.
TAAAAAAGCCAGACTATGGTTTGCAACTGCACATGGGGACAAAGATCGTACTTTTGGAGAAATATCCTCTGGTCTGATGAAACAAAAATTGAACTGTTTGGGCATGACCGTCGTTATGTTTGGAGGAAAAAGGGGGAGGCTTGCAAGCCGAAGAACACTATCCCAACCGTGAAGCACGGGGGTGGCAGCATCATGTTTTGGGGGTGCTTTGCTGCAGGAGGGACTGGTGCACTTCACAAAATAGATGGCATCATGAGGTCGGAAAATTATGTGGATATATTGAAGCAACATCTCAAGATGTCAGGCAGTTAAAGCTTGGTCGCAAATGGGTCTTCCAAGTGTACAATGACCCCAAGCATACTTCCAAAGTTGTGGCAAAATGGTGTGTGTAAACTTCCGACTTCAACTGTATACGGTAATATCATAATTTTAATGTATAGTATAAAGCCATTTAGCTGATGTACTTATTCAATGTGACTTACTGTCTTGCGTGCAATATATTATTATCTTTTACATATGGATGGTCCCGAGAATCAGACCAATTTATCCTGGCGTTGCAAGCACCATGTTGTACCAATTCAGCTACAGAGGACCACATATTTATATTATATTGTTGTCTAACACTGTCTCTCTTCCCTCCCTCTGTAGAGCTCAAGGAGGCCCAGAAGAGGAGGAAGCAACTGGAGGACAGGTGCAAGCTGGAGGAGAGCATCGGCAACGCCGCCCAGACTTGGAACCAGGAGATTCTGCCCAACTGGAGTGCCATGTGTACGTCTCGGCGGGTCAGGGAGCTCTGGTGGCAGGGCGTGCCCCCAAGTGTCAGGGGCAAGGTCTGGAGTCTGGCGGTGGGCAATGAGCTCAACATCACCCACGGTAAGACACACCTCTCACTGTCAGCCTAAATAAGAATTTGTTCCTAACTGACTTGCCTAGTTAAATAAAGGAAAAAAACTATAATAAGAATACCGGAGGTCTTTTCAGCTTGAGTCATTGGAAAAACCACCCCCTCCGGTGGCCCATTTTGGTTGTGGCAAGCCAAACCTAATGAGACCATGTGTCAGTGTGACACACACAGGGGTCTTAGAAATGTACAATTTGTCTTTGGTGTTCAATTACAATGTCAAAGATAGATTGAAGAGTGAAGGTACACGGCTGAATGCTCTCCTGATACGAGAACGAACTGCATCCCAATGAGGTCACTGACTCAGCTGGACACGCACGTCACACTCTCTCTCACACACACACACACACACACACACAAATTTGTGGCCTTCACTTTCACTGGGATCTTCATATTAATACCTCCACACAGACTTGCTGTGTGTGTGTGCACTCTTTCTCACACATTTTCACTACTGAGGTGAAAGCCCTGAGAGTCTTGCAGATAGGCCCAGTCCTGAGCTGAGCTACACGGCATCCTAATCAACCTATGTCTCTCCCTCTTATGTCTACTAACATTATTTAAGCGTTATTTATGTCCAAACAGTGTTTTTTTAATGAATTTTCAGGATGGAAAAACAATTTTTGTGTAAACCTAAATGACTAAAACCTGATTTTAAAAGTATGTATAAAACATATATCGATATCTAGATAGATATATAGAAAAATATATATATTTAATTTTTATAAGATATTCTTTGAGAACTAACAATTTACCAAAATAAAAGGAATTTAGCCGTATTGATTTTGCTGTTTATGTTTGAGCAAAAAAACACATAATTGGCCATGCATGGCAAAGAATGTAGGTAGAATTGCAGGAAATTAACTTTAAAAATGCAAACATTTCCCTACACCGCCAAGATGGGGGGGGCACTAAAATGTTTTCTCAAATTCAGCCCAGCACTGAAACCAAGGGCCATTGATCTACATGTATACCTCAACAGAATATGAATGCGTTCATCTATTGCTCTGGTAAATAATCAGAGGTGTACTACAGATTCAGACACTCTCAGAGGACAGTGGAAGTTGATAGGAACGCTTATTTATTGTGTACAAACCGGCAAGTTTCGACTCGTTGGCCTTCCCGCCAGAGTTCTACAGGAAGAAAGAAAAATCACGAGGATTTCAATCGGAAGTGTCCATCTGAGTTTCTCGCCTCTCTTCCTCAGTCTCGATCTATCCATGGCCGTGTGGGCGACGCATGGCTGGTGCTAGTTAGGGTTCATAATGCAGAGACGATATCGGTCTGTGAAGTCTCCTGTTCTTCCATAAAGATCCGAATACAACTTTGTGAACGTCATCACAAGGGGATTCAGGGTTGTGAATGAGGCCTGGTCTGTGTCCAAAATGGCCATGGTCTATTATGTAGAAATATCTCATTACACAGATGCAATTACTCCTCACTAGAGGGCAACGCCAGGTCTAGGAGAAGGTCAGTAGATAAGCACAGCGCCATTGAGACACTGCACAGGTCTTTGATAATGGAGAGAAGACCTTGAGAATGTATTCAGGCTTGATGTGCTGCAGGAGAAGGCTTTTGATAGGGACTACGCCAATGACAGTAATCCTATCTGTGATTTACTCCAATGGTAATTGGCTCAAGGGCAGGTTTTATTTTGTGTGTGTGTGCGAGCTTCTGTATGTGTAATAACAGGCGTAAATTTGTGATGTATTCTATTTGTCCACAGAGCTGTTTAACATCTGTCTGGCCAGGGCAAGGGAGAAGTGGAAATCTATGCCTACTGCACCACCCACTGAACCAGAGACTGAAGGTAGTGATTGATTTGATTTATTGGGAGTACAAGGTAGAGAGAGGAAAAATATACTACTTTCATTTCTTTATCCCCTTTTTCTAAAGTGCTATTGGAAAAGTTTGACCTGTCTTACAAATGGTGGAGGATTTCAATCGGACACACATTGATTCTAAAAATAGCCTACAGAAGGTTACAGAACTTGAGAGTTGGCTAAAAGAAACGTGTGATTGTTGAATCATTCAATGTGTTTCTAACACGTTCTTCTATCCTTCCTGGCTGTCTCTGTCTGTGTGTCTGTCTGTCTGTGCGCATGTGTAGATGCAAGTTTGTCCCTGGCGGACAGAGAGGCCAGTCTGGAGCTGATTAAACTGGACATCTCCAGAACCTTCCCACATCTCTGTATCTTCCAACAGGTCAGTGGCAGAACAACCACCACAACGGTTTATTTAATAATAATATATGATCTCTACAGATGAGCACTTTATTCAGTAGATGGAATTAAATGAATTGGTGTACATGTGTTGTCGGTATGCGTGTGTGCGTATGTAGTGTAAGGAAATGTGTGTGGGTTTTGTGGGAGTGTGTGTATATATAGTATTGTGAGTGTGCATAGAGTCAGTGCAAGATGGGGTCAGTGCAGGTAATCTGGGTAACCATTAATTAACTATTTAGCTCGGGGGTAGAAGCGGTCTTTAAGCCTGTTGGTCAGAGAGCAGATGCTCACTGTACTGTTTGCCAGACAAAAGCAGATTGAACGGTATGGGTTGGGTGGCTGGAGTCTGGTCATTTTTCGTCCCTTTCTCTGACACCACCTGATATAGAGGTCCTAGATGGCAGGGAGCTCGACTCCAGTGATGTACTGGGCCGTCCGCATCACTCTCTGTAGTGCTTTGCGGTCATTGGTGGTGCATTTGCCATACCAAGCGATGACGCAGCCAGTCAAGCTGCTCACAAATGGTGCAGCTGACAAATCTTTTCAGCCACCTGAGGGGGAGGAGACACTGTCGTGCCCTCTTTTTGACTGTGTGGGTGTGTGTGGACCATGTTAATTCCTTAGTGATGTGGATGCCGAGGAACTTCAAGCTTTCGACCCGCTCCACTACAGTCCCGTCAATGTGGATCGGGGCATGCTCTGCCCTCTTTATCCTGTCTTACTGGCGTTGAGAGGGAGGTTGTTGTCATGGAACCACACTGCCATATCTCTGACCAACTCCCTGTAGGTTTTCTCATCGAAGTCTGTGATCAGTCCTACCACCGTTGTCGTCAGAACTTGTTGGAGTCGTGCGTGGCCACTCTGTTGTGTGTGAACAGGGAGTACAGGAGGGGACTAAGCACACACCCTTGAGGGGCCCCTGTGTTGATGGTCAGCGTAGCAGAGGTGTTGTTGCCTACCCTCACTACCTTGGGTCGTCCAGTCAGGCGAGTCCATGATCCAGTTAGAGAGGGAGGTGTTCAGTCCCAGGGTCCCCAGCTTAGTGATGAGTTTAGATGGGGACTATGGCGTTGAACGCTGAGCTGTAGTCTATGAACAGCATTCTCAGTTATTTCCTCTCTTGTCCAGGTGGGAGAGCACAGTATGAAATGCAATTGAAATAGCATCATATGTGGATCTGTTGGGGCTCTATGTGAATTGGGATGAGTCGAGGGTGTCTGGGATGATTGTGTTGATGTGTGTCATGATGGTGTTGATGTGTGTCATGACCAGCCTTTCAAAGCACTTCATAATTACAGACATGGGTGATACAAGGTGATAGTCATATAGACAGGTTACCTTGGAGCTCTTGGGAACAGGGACGATGGTGGTCTGCTTGAAATATGTTGGGATTACAAACTGGGACAAGGCAAGATTGAAAATGTCAGAGAAGACACCCTAGTATTCCTTCTGTTGTTTTCAATGGTATTTAGCAGATAGTCTAAAGGAATTTAAGGTGTTAAAATTCCTCCTGTGTTTGGACAGGGAGGGCCATACTACGACATGCTGCACAGCATCCTGGGGGCATACACCTGCTATAGGCCAGATGTTGGCTATGTAAGTACACACACACACACACACACACACGCACTTTATGAATTCCTGATTGAGCCTTTGTGTGTATGCGAAGTGTATTTAATGCCTTTTCGTCAGAAGCACAAGGGCCCCCACACAACAAGGGGTTAATCAGAAACCGTTCCTTCTATCTCAGTCCTATTGTATAAGGTCATAGAAAAGCACTATCTTAGGCTATGAACAAAGTGTCAGTGAGTCATACGTTAGCCTAGGGGTTTGTCCCAAATGGTACCTTATTCCCTATGTAGTGCACTACTTTTAACTGGAGCCGTATGGGCCCTGGTTAAAGGTAGTGCACTATATAGGGAACGGGTTGTTATTTGGGGGACAGCCTCGCTCTGCTCAACGTAACAGCCAGTATATGTAGAGTCTGAGAGACCAGCAGCAGGCCTCCATCGCGCCAACAAGATTAGTCCAACCTTTCTGAGATATTTGCCCACCACACCTGGCCCTTTCTCTCTGTGTGTATGTTTATGTGCTTACATCTGTGTATTCCACTGCCGCACTGACCTAACTGTCTCGATCTCGTTTCGTTGGATTCGTCATCATGCTCCCGGGAACCTTCCACACATTAGAACTATCAGATTACTAAGCCCACTTTTCAGCTCATTTGTTATTGCCTTTTGAGTCTAATGAAATGAGTTGACAGTATGTGGTCAAAGCCTCTAAGTCAGTATACCCTACTCTAGACATGTTTAATTTGGCTGCACCACACCCATGCTGAGAAACGGCACACAGTGTGTTTACAGAGAAATCTTAACGTATCTTGATGTCTGGAGGAGTATTATATAATGCAAGATCAATGAGTTAGCCTCTGGCCTAAATATTCTGACATAAGCTTGAAATGGACATGGTCTAATTGACTCAACAACCAAAAACGTACAGATGTTTAGTTTTCTTATTGAACCAGAAAATCAACAGTTATTTCTGGTTCTTTCTGAAAGTTAGTTGGCTAACTCATTGATCCTGCTTTGTACTATACAGCCCTGGACTGACCCCATATGTCAGGCCTTAGGATAGATTGAAGGCCTCTGGATAGATGGAGAGTTCGGGTTAAGTGTTAGATAATCTCCTTTTCCCCTTTTCATTATGACTAGTCCTCGTAGTAAGGCTCCTAACACCAGTCATGAACACCACCACTAAAACTTAAACATAAACTAAACTAAACTACCATAACCGTAAACATCACTAACACACTATCTCTTGTGTTCATTTTTGAGTACACAGTCCTGAGATACAGTATATCAACATAGCTACAGCAATGTAGCACGACGAACATACACGTAACATAGTCACTAACACCTGTTCCTCCCTGGGGGTCCAGGTGCAGGGCATGTCGTTCATCGCGGCGGTGCTGATCCTCAACCTGGACACGCCGGACGCCTTCATAGCTTTCGCCAACCTGCTGAACAAGCCCTGTCAGATGGCCTTCTTCAGAGTGGACCACAGCCGTGTGAGTACAGTTTTGTTAGACACACACACACACAGACACAGAGAGAGAGAGGCAGGCACACACATGTAGTCAGTTGAATTTGGTGTTTGTGCTGGACTGGAACAAAAGCCTGCACACTTTGTTAGCACTGATTTGTAGAATACACCACTGCAACCATAGCACTTAGCACCCTGTTGGCAACGGTAGCGACGTTATTACATTTGTCTGAGTCATAGCTCCTAGACCACACAGCTTGGCTCTATCTGACTCGGTTGTTTTCTTCTTGCTTCTACCTCCTCAGATGTTGAAGTATTTTGCAGCATTTGAAGTGTTCTTTGAAGAAAACCTACCAAAGCTGTTTGTACATTTCAAGGAAAACAACTTGACCCCCGATATTTATTTAATTGACTGGTAAGTCAGACCCCCATCTCTTTCTCCCTCTCTTTTTCTCTCTTAGTCCTTTTGGCTTATGTAAAATATGTGTACAATCTGTATTTTTGTGCCACGTAAATTAAATGAAAGATCACCCACCATTTGCAAATGTGAAAAAAAGATATTGATTAAAAGATTGGCATGTTTTGTAGGTGCTTTTTTTTTCTCTGTGTAATATTTGCCCTTTAGAATGTGTTATTGTGTACTGAGAAGACCGGACGTGTGAGTGGCTTTACCGGGGGTGTCCTCTCCCACCCCGTGCTCTCGCCACACAGCTGCCACTTTTCACATCAGTTGCAAATATATAGATTAAGAGATGAGGTGGAGGTGGAAGTCCAGAGAGAAGCACTGCACATAAGCTATTGGACCATGTCGATAAATCCCATACAAACCAAAAGCGCCCCAGGAAAATGCATTTAATCCGTAGATAGTTTGAGAATTTTCTGATTTACAGTGCCTTATCTGTTCAAATGCCATTGTCCTTATCTGCATTCTCTTTCTCACTCTCCTTGCTCATTGTTATATTTTTGTGCATTGGACTGTGTGTGATTTTGTGCTCGTCAGCGTATGCTTAGTGTGTTTGCGTCCATGTCTCGATGGACTACTCCCGCCCGTGAATGTGTTTGGGTGTGAAAATAACGGCAGGCCTCTGTCTGTATGATGCCTTTTGTACCTCAATGCTTCAATATGGAAAGGTGTAACCAAATAAATTCTCTCTCTTATCTATCTATAGGATCTTCACCCTGTACAGTAAGTCGCTGCCGTTGGACCTGGCGTGTCGGGTGTGGGACGTGTTCTGTCGCGACGGTGACGAGTTCCTGTTCCGGGTGGCCCTGGGCATCCTGCGCCTATACGAAGACGTGTTGACCCGCATGGACTTCATCCACAATGCCCAGTTCCTCACCCGCCTGCCCGACCACATCTCCCCGACCAGCTCTTCTCACACATCCACGCCGTCCACATGACAAGCAAGAACAGGAAATGGGGGCAGGTGAGATGACACACATAGACATCTCTGGTTTTCCTTGATTTTTTTTTTTTTTTTTTTAGATTTTAGGAGGGATGTGCTAAGAAGCCTTCTGAGGCAGCTGACTTCAAAATAGTATCTTGAAAATAGACATTCTTTCAGGTGCGGCGCAACAGAGTTAGGAAGGTGGGGGAAGGAGACATTTATGTCAGCTCTAGGTTTGTGCTTTGTTGGTTAGCACCACTGCCTATGTCCAGCATTCTAAAGAATGAGGCTTGATGGAATTTCCTGGAAGCCCTTTCCTATGTGATTTGAATAGATGAGGTCACGCCATGCTTCTTCCTTTTGAGTATGGTATGAACTCCATGCCCCTTGCTTAACATGACTGATATTTCCTTGTTTCTCCTTTTGGCGTCCTCAGGTTCTTCAGGCCTTGCAGGAGCGGAACAGTCCAGTCCTAAAGCGCTGAGTCCAGTTAACCAGGAGCAAAACGACACAGACACTAGCTCGTTCTCCGACCCAGTACTCCACCTGACCGAATGAAACTCTAGACGAGCCCAGGCCAGGCTGTGTGTGAGAGCTGCCCTCTGGGCCCCAGATAGACATGCCCTCCCTGGCATGGACCTACCCAGGCTCGGCGTGCTCACGGATGGGGAAAACCAGCCGCTGTGTTCCCCCTGGTTCATGGAGCAGAGACACGGGAGGTCTGGAAAAGACTGGGGTAATGGGGTACGAGGACTTATTATGATGCCCCCTCAACACATGTTGTGTCCCCCTTCCCCAAATCGAACCGGGCAGACGAAGGATGCTCTCGAATGTACTGTACACTCCCAAATGTCTACAGCACGGATGTTCCTCTTTTTCCTCTTGATCTCTCCTCCCTCTTTCTCTCACTTTTTCACTCCCTGTGTCTCTCCTCTTTCTCACTTTCTCCTCCCTTTCTACCTCTACTCCCAGCCTCTGTTGCCGTTGGTCATTCCTCCAAATCAGCTGCGATTTTTACTGTTAGCCTTTGTTTTGTTTTTTGTTTTGTTTGGTTTGAATGTGGTTTCAATGTATTTTTAATTTGTTTGCCGTTTATTCGTTTGTTTTTGTTTGTTTCCGTACCATTCTATGACGTAAAGACTCCCAACAAGAAGCCGTGGGTGTTTGTGATTTGGGGACAACTGTTCATCGGCTTGAAAAGAGGGGGTAGTGAATTGATTTTTATTCTTCTGAAGATTCATCCGAAATACAACAAATAGACATTTTTTTTTGTATGTAGTATTGTTTGAGGCACCACAATGTTACGGTTCACTTTTTAAAGAAACATTTGACCAAAGAGGAAATAAGCTACTTGGGAAAATAAATGAAGTGATATTTAATGATGTCCTACACATACACTAAAGTGGTTTTAAACTGGAACAGCTAAGGTGGATTATGAGAACCTTCTGTGTCGTTGTGTGTGACACACATACCATATCGGTTGCATTTCTTTTCTTCTGTTATTTTCTTTTTTGCACATTTCATTTGTCATCAATAAGTTATTCTGTTTTATTTGTTTCTATTTGAAGTGTCATATCTTAATATATGTAACGGTTTGATTTTGAAGCTGCTTCACCGAATGTGTTTTGCAATAGAAGACTCCGGAAACGAAAAGAGATTGCTGAGGATCTTCTGTGTCCCTACTATTGAAAATGCTGGTATCCCTATTTGGCCTCAGTATGCTCTTCCTCTATTGGATGTTCTCACTCAGTATGTGCTATAACCCAATCAGAAGCGGTCTTACTCCTTGGTGAGGAGCAGAGTGGCTCAGATCTATTGCACGCTGTATGTTCCCTATTCCCGTAATGCCTTTCGTCATGTAGCTGAAAGACCTGAGTCATGTTAGGAGCTCTGATTTACCCCATTTAAAATTAACGGAACACACCAGCCTTGGTTTCAAGGTGTGAGCTCAATGAGAGAGAGTTGTTCAACAAGATGCTTTGGTGTGGTGTTCAGTTCACAGATCCTACTACTGCTTTCATGTCTGCCGCCACCACCACCACCTGCCAAAAAGATAACTCCTCTGTAGATGATTCTGAATGTATTGGAGGCTAGGTCCAAATGCAGGTACTGTACAGAACGCTCCATACTCCAGAGCCCCCAAGCATTTAGTGATCCCCTTTGGCTGTTGGGGATCACTCCTCACCCCCCTGTGCACGTAGACATTCAGATCACTGTACGAGGACAGATGCACTCCATTCCCCCTGCTCCCTTTTTGCGGTGAACACTGCAGTACTGCAATAAAAAATAGCAATCATTCTTGTCACCTCGTGCAGTTTCACCCCTGAAGTTTCACACTGTCGTTTAGACAATTTATCCCATGTTTTTACGATTTTTATTTTGTCTTGAGTATTTACTGTTATCAGTGTCCCTCACGCGTGACCATCGAGGATCCTTGTATGTGTGTTTTGTGTGTATGTGCTTTTGAAGAGCTTCCAGCAACTCCGATAGCATGTGAACACGCCTTATATCACAGAAGTGCAACCTGGTAAGTATAAATGGCCCCCGTTTTAAATTATTGAATACATTTTTTTTTTTTACATTTTTGTAGTAAATCTGCTTTTTATGCTTTGCTTTGATTTGTCAGTTTGACTATGTCCTCTCGTGACATTTCCAATGGACCCTTTTCTGTTGTATTGAACTCGAGTTGGACTTGGGTGGCAGGGTAGCAAGGTCAACTGGAGCTGTATATAACTACTGTTTTATTAAATAAATGATCTATTCATACCGGTTAACTTGACTGACCCATGTTAACTTTTATCTCTACTACTGGTGTGTGTGTGTTGTCATTGTTTTTCCATAGTTGCAGAGCAAGTGATCGACAGGAAACCGCTTCATAGCCAAAGGTGGTGTAGAGCAGGGGAATTCAACTCTAACACAACAAGGTCCGGAGCATGCTGTTTTTCTGTTTTATCTGATAATTAATTGCACCCACCTGGTGTTCCAGGTCCCCGTGATTAGAGGGGAACATTTTTTTTAAATGCAGTGGAACTGGTTTATTTATTTTTATAAAACAACAACCATACATGAACAAAAGACAGACACACACACATTTCAACAAACATCAATGACATCATACCTGCTCAGACCCACATGTTCCCACCACAACCAATACATATCACATATGTCTCGACCACACTCCTCCTTCATCCCTTGGAACTTTCCAGTGCATGTAGCGCTCTGCCATATGGCCTCAAATTGCACTGTTCTATTTTTCTCCGTAGTACACACCTTTTCAATATTTAAATAATAGTACATTTGATTCATCTTCTCTCGTAGTGATGGAGAATCATTTGATTTCCAGTTTTTAAGTAGATACTTTTCTTCCTCAATGATTTTGAAAAAGAATATTGGTCCACCCCATTGGGTATCCCACAGCACCCTCATATGCCATGTCTTGAAATATGCACATAGACGGATTAATGGCACCGGAGCAGAAGGCAGACGTTTTACGTGCCCCCCCAAAAAATGTATCTGCGTTGTTTAACTTATTTTTTTACTCATTTTGTACATAATGCTGCCGCTACTGTCTCTTATGACCGAAAATAACTTTTAGACATCAGGACTGCGATTACTCACCACGGACAATCAGAATCCTTTTTCTTCTTTCAAGACTCTGACGAGCCCAAGGCGGAGGATATACAGCTCCTCGGGAACAGGCCCCGACCCCAGTGATCTCCGTGAAGAGGAGGTGGAGAAAGAGAGACCGGAGAGCGAGCTGCCTTTTGAGAATTTGGAGGCTATCGAATAAACCCCCACTTCCCTCAATTCTACTAGCAAACATGCAATCTTTAGACAATAAAGTTGACGAGTTACGGGCAACATTTAAACTACCAACAGGACATTAAAAACTGTAACATCATATGCTTCAGGGAGTCGTGGCTGAACGACGACAATATCAACATACAGCTGGCTGGTTATACGATGTACCGGCAGGATAGAACAGCGGCGTCTGGTAAGACAAGGGGTGGCGGACTGTCTATTTGTAAATAAGAGCTGGTGCACGATATTTAAGGAAGTCTCAAGCTATTTGCTTGCCTGAGGTTGAGTATGTCATGATAAGCTGTAGACTACCTACCGAGAGAGTTCTCATCAGTATCCTTTGTAGCTGTTTTACATACCACCTCAGTCAGCGGTTGGCACTAAGATAGTGTTGAATGAGCTGTATTCCGCCATAAGCAAACAAGAACCCGTTACCCAGAGGTGGCGCTCTTATTAGCCAGGGACTTTTATGCAGGGAAACTTAAATCAGTTTCACCAAATTTCTCAGCATGTTAAATGTGCAACCAGAGGGGAAAGAACTCTGGACCACCTATCCTCCACACACAGAGATGCATACAAAGCTCGCCCTCCATTTGGCAAATCTTACAAGCAAAAAATTAAAGCAGGAAGCACCACTGACTAGATCAATAAAAAAGTGGTCAGATGAAGCAGATGCTAAGCTACAGGACTGTTTTGCTAGCACAGACTGGAATATGTTCCGGGACTCCACCACTGGCATTGAGGAGTATACCACATCTGTCATTGGCTTCATCAATAAGTGCATCGATGACATCGTTCCAAAAATGACCGTACATATATACCCCAACCAGAAGCCATGGATTACAGGCAGCAACAACACTGAGCTAAAGGATAGAGCTGCCGCTTTCAAGGAGTGGGACTCTAACCCGGAAGCTTCTAAGAAGTCCCGCTATGCCCTCTGACGAACCATTAAACAGGCAAAGCACCAATACAGGATTAAGATCGAGTCGTACTACACCGGCTCTGATGCTCGTCGGATGTGGCAGGGCTTTCAAAATCATTACGGACTACAAAGGGAAGCACAGCCAAGAGCTGCCCAGTGACACGAGCCTACCAGATGAGAGAAACTACTTTTATGCTCGCTTTGAGGCAAATAACACTGAAACATGCATGAGAGCACCAGCTGTACTGGAAGAATGTGTGATCCCGCTCTCCGCAGCCGATGTGAGTAAGACCTTTAGACAGGTCAACATTCACAAGGCCGCAGGGCCAGATGGATTACCAGTCTACTGCAAGCATGCGCCGACAAACTAGCAAGTGTCTTCACTGACATTTTTAACCTCTCCCTGTCCAAGTCTGTAATACCAACATGTTTTAAGCAGACCACCATAGTGCCTGTGCCCAAGAACACTGAGGTAACCTGCCTAAATGTCTGCTGACCCGTAGCACTCACGTCTGTAGCCATGAAGTGCTTTGAAAGGCTGGTCATGGCTCACATCAACACCATTATCCCAGAAACCCTAGACCCACTCCAATGTGCATACCGCTCCAACAGATCCACAGATGATGCAATCTTTATTGCACTCCACACCGCCCTTTCCCACCTGAACAAAAGGAACACCAATGTGAGAATGCTATTCATTGACTACATCTCAGCGTTCAACACCATAGTGCCCTCAAAGCTCATCGCTAAGCCTAGGACCCTGGGACTAAACACCTCCCTCTGCAACTGGATTCTGGACTTCCTGGCGGGCCGCCCCCAGGTGGTAAGCGTAGGTAACAACACATCCGCCAAGCTGATCCTCAACACAGGGGCCCCTCAGGGGTGCGTGCTCAGCCATCTCCTGTACTCCCTGTTCACTCATGACTGCATGGCCAGGCACGACTCCAACACCATCATTAAATTTGCAGATGACACAATGGCGGTAGGCCTAATCAACAACAACGAGACAGCCTATAGGGAGGAGGTCAGAGACCTGACCATGTGCTGCCAGGACAGCAACCTCTCCCTCAATGTGATCAAGACAAAGGAGATGATTGTGGACTACAGAAAAAAGAGGACATCCACGCCCCCATTCTCATCGATGGGGCTGCAGTGGAGCAAGTTGAGAGCTTCAAGTTTCTTGGTGTCCACATCACCAACAAACTAACATGGTCCAAGCACACCAAGACAGTCGTGAAGAGGGCACGACAAAACGTATTCCCCTCAGGAAACTGAAAAGATTTGTCATGGGTCCTCAGATTCTCAAAAGGTTCTACAGCTGCACCATCAAGAGCATCCTGACTGGTTGCATCACTGCCTGGTATGGCAACTGCTCGGCCTCCGACCGCAAGGCAATACAGTGGGTAGTGCGAACGGCCCAGTACATCACTGGTGCCAAGCATCCTGCCATCCAGGACCTCTATTCCAGGTGTTGTCAGAGGAAGGCCCTAAAAACTGTCAAAGACTCCAGTCACCCCAGTCATAGACTGTTTGCTCTGCTACCGCACAGCAAGCGGTCCTGGAGTGCCAAGTCTTGGTCTAAGAGGCTTCTAACAGCTTCTATCCCCCAAGCCCCATAAGACTCCTGAACATCTAGTCAAATGGCTACCCAGACTATTTGCATTGCCCCCCCACCCCCTCCACACCACTGCTACTCTCTGTTGTCATCGATATATAGTCACTTTAATAATTCTACTTACATGTACATACTACCTCAACTAACCGGTGCCCCTGCACATTGACTCTGTACATTTATCTATTATTCTTATCCTTATATTTTTTTTTTTAACTGCACTGTTGGTTAGGGGTTCGTTAGTAAGCATTTCACTGTAAGACCTGTTGGTCTACACCTGGCGCATGTGTCACGTTCGTCATAACGAGGAGACCAAGGCACAGCGGGATGAGAATTACATTCCTCTTTATTAAACGAAGAATACTTAAACAAACTAACAAAACAATAAAACGAACGCGAAGCTATAAACACTAGTGCTGACACAGGCAACTATACAAAGACAATAACCCACAGATAAACCAAGGAATATGGATACCTAAATATGGTTCCCAATCAGAGACAACGAATAAAAAGCTGCCTCTGATTGAGAACCAATCCAGGCAACCATAGACATATAAACACCTAGACTATTAAAAACCCCTAGACATACAAAAAAACCTTGACAATACAAAAACAAACATACCACCCTTGTCACCCCCTGACCTAACCAAAATAATAAAGAAGATAACTAAGGTCAGGGCGTGACAGCATGTGACTAATATATGTAAGTTTACCTTTAATCAAACTTCTGACAGCCAAATTTCTAACCCCACCCATTACTTTTATGACTTTATTATGCTCCCAGAAGCCATGAATTATTGATTTGTTTTACACTTAAGACCTGACTCTGCTGTTGTGCTGTAGAATTTGTCTCTTATAATAAATTCTATACAAGAGTTTATACTGGATTAAGGGTCATTTCCCTCGATCTTGTTCCTAGATCAGTTATTTTCTTCAAAGAGAGCGCCTATTTAATTGACAATCTTTAAGGCTTTGTATATCTTACCTATCATGTGAGTCAAATAGGATTCCCTCAATATTGCTCTGATGTCCAAAAGCTTTCGGGCTGAAATTTTGTGATATTAAACTTTGAAGTTGCATATATTCGAACATGTCTACATTGGTGAGTCCAAAATGGCTTTTTTTTGTTTTGTTTTGGGAAATTGTTGCATTATGAGCTGAAGTGAAATATTCCATGTTGACTTATAGTATGTCAGAAAAAGTATAGGAAACTGACAGATTGTCTTTTTTATACAGATGGAAATGTTCCTGATGAATGCTGTTTCCAGTATTACCAAAGAAGAATCCCCAAACAATTAATTGTGGCATATGAAATGACCAGATCTGACTGCACTCATAAGGGGGTCATGTATGTAGCCTAAAATAAGTTTCCTTGTCATACATGTTTACACACACACACACACACACACACACACACTACACCTACAGTAGTGATATTTATTTTGATATTGTCTCTTTTCCAGGTTGATCACACACAAGTCTGAATGGCAGGATGCTTGGCACCAGTGATGTACTGGGCTGTTCGCACTACCCTCTGTAGTGCCTTGCGGTCGGAGGTCGAGCAGTTGCCATACCAGGCAGTGATGCACACACATTTGTGCCAATCCAGATGAGTCTTTGATTGACAGGATCATGAAGGCCATCGATGAGAGTAGATTCCACTTCGCTGTAAGAAGTTTAAAATCGGAACATGTATAAACTCAGGCTCCTACTTCATTGTCAGCTCTGCTATATTCTAGCAATCATGATAATCACTTAGATGTATGACACATGTAATGAACATGTTATGAACATGAAATACGTTGTATAACTCAACAAAAGGGCTTACCAAGAAAAACTTTAAAAAGCCTAATTCGAGGCAGAAAATAGTTGCCGCTCTTAACAAAAAAACGTCAAATTAATTTCTTGTTCTTTAGTCCGGTGTTCAGGATGAGTACAGGTGACTGACATTTTGACATCAAGCTGACATCTTCCTCAAGGCAACCTGACAATTGCACTTATATTTATAGCCTAGTGGCCTTCTGAGACACATGGTAAAAATGCAAATATCATGATTCAAGGTAAATAAATAGCAATTTAGCACACAATAAGAAGACAAATCAGGTGCCTAGTTGATAAAAAAAATAAAGGGAACACTTAAACAACACAATGTAACTCCAAGTCAATCACACTTCTGTGAAATCAAACTGTCCACTTGGGAAGAAACACTGATTGACAATAAATTTCACATGCTGTTGTGCAAATGGAATAGACAACAGGTGGAAGTATAGGCAATTAGCAAGACACCCCCAATAAAGGAGTTGTTCTGCAGGTGGTGACTACAGACCACTTCTCAGTTCCTATGCTTCCTGGCTGATGTTTTGGTCACTTTTGAATGCTGGCGGTGCTTTCACTCTAGTGGTAGCATGAGACGGAGTCTACAACCCACACAAGTGGCTCAGGTAGTGCAGCTCATCCAGGATGGCACATCAATGCAAGCTGTGGCAAGAAGGTTTGCTGTGTCTGTCAGCATAGTGTCCAGAGCATGGAGGCGCTACCAGGAGACAGGCCAGTACATCAGGAGATGTGGAGGAGGGCAACAGCCCAGCAGCAGGACCGCTACCTCTGCCTTTGTGCAAGGAGGAGCAGGAGGAGCACTGCCAGAGCCCTGCAAAATAACCTCCAGCAGGCCACAAATGTGCATGTGTCTGCTCAAATGGTCAGAAACAGACTCCATGAGGGTGGTATGAGGGCCCGACGTCCACAGGTGGGGGTTGTGCTTACAGGCCAACACTGTGCAGGACGCTTGGCATTTGCCAGAGAACACCAAGATTGGCAAATTCGCCACTGGCGCCCTGTGCTCTTCACAGATGAAAGCAGGTTCACACTGAGCACATGTGACAGACGTGACCAGTTTGGCGGTGGGTCAGTCATGGTGTGGGGTGGCATTTCTTTAGGGGGCTGCACAGCCCTCCATGTGCTCGCCAGAGGTAGCCAGACTGCCATTAGGTACCGAGATGAGATCCTCAGACCCCTTGTGAGACCATATGCTAGTGCGGATGGCCCTGGGTTCCTCCTAATGCAAGACAATGCTAAACCTCATGTAGCTGGAGTGTGTCAGCAGTTCCTGCAAGAGGAAGGCATTGATGCTATGGACTGGCCCGCCCATTCCCCAGACCTGAATCCAATTGAGCACATCTGGGACATCATGTCTCGCTCCATCCACCAACACCACGTTGCACCACAGACTGTCCAGGAGTTGGCAGTTGCTTTAGTCCAGGTCTGGGAAGAGATCCCTCAGGAGACCATCCGCCACCTCATCAGGAGCATGCCCAGGCGTTGTAGGGAGGTCATACAGGCACGTGGAGGCCACACACACTACTGAGCCTCATTTTTGACTTGTTTTAAAGACATTACATCAAAGTTGGATCAGCCTGTAGTGTGGTTTTCACTTTAATTTTGAGTGTGACTCCAAATCCAGACCTCCATGGGTTGATAAATTTGATTTCCATTGATAATTTTTGTGTGATCTTGTTGTCAGAATATTCAACTATGTAAAGAAAAAAGTATTTAATAAGAATATTTCATTCATTCAGATCTAAGATGTGTTATTTTAGTGTTCCCTTTATTTTTTTGAGCAGTATATATATATATATATTTCCCCTTTATTTAACTAGGTAGGCTAGTTGAGAACAAGTTCTCATTTGCAACTGCGACCTGGCCAAGATAAAGCAAAGCAGTTCGACACATACAACAACAGTTACCTATGGAATAAACAAACAAACAATCACTAATACAGTACAAAAATCTATATACAGCATGTGCAAATGAGGTAGGATAAGAGAAGTAAGGCAATAAATAGACTATGGTGGCAAATTAATTACAATATAGCAATTAAACACTGGAATGGTAGGATGTGCAGAAGATGAATGTGCAAGTTGAGATACTGGGGTGCAAAGGAGCAAGATGAATAAATACAGTTGGGGGATGAGGTAGATTGGATGGGCTGTTTACAGATGATCTATGTACAGGTGCAGTGATCTGAGAGCTGGTGCTTAAAGCTAGTGAGGGAGGTAAGAGTCTCCAGCTTCAGAGATTTTTGCAGTTTGTTCCAGTCATTGGCAGCAGAGAACTGGAAGGATAGGTGTCCAAAGGAAGAATTGGCTTTGGGGGTGACCAGTGAGATATATATATACCTGCTGATATACCTTACAGTCTAACCAGACACCTAGGTATTTGTAGTTGTCCACATATTCTAAGTCAGAACCGTCCAGAATAGTGATGTTGGGCTTTGGTGACAAAGCGATCAGTTGAAAAGCATGCATTTAGTTTTACTTGCTATTTTTAAGAGCAGTTGGAGGCCACGGAAGGAATGTTTTGTATGGCTTTGAAGTAATCTGATGGATGTTTGTTTTAACACAGTGTCCATTCTAGAAGGGCCAGATGTATACAGAATGGAGTCGTCATATATTCTAAGTCAGATGGAGTCTGCGAGAGGTTGATCAAAGAATCACCAGCAGCAAGAGTGACATCATTGATGTATACAGAGTCAGAAGTCAGAGAATTGAACCCTGTGAGCACCCCCAGTTGAGACTGCCATTTGGTCCGGACAACAGGCAGTTCCGATTTGACACACTGAACTAATCAGAGCAGTTAGTTAACACAGTGAACCAAGCCAGATGTATACAGAATTTGAGAAACCAAGGCTGTTCAGTTTGCCAATAAGAATGTTGTAATGACAGAGAAGAAAGCCTTAGACTGCCAGGTCGGAATACGGCTCCATAGTAATGTCTCTTATCGATGAAGCGGTTATGAATTGTTTAGGACCATTTGAGAAACCAAGGCAGTTCAGTTGCACCAATAAGAATGTTGTCATTGACTCTGAAACCAGATTGCATAGTGGAAAGGTACGGTGAGATTCCAAATCATTGGTAATCTGTTATCTTGGCTTTCAAAGACCTTAGAAAGGCAGGGTAGATTCGATATAGGTCTGTAGCAGTTTGGGTCTAGAGTGTCTCCCCCTTTTGAAGAGGGGGATGACCGTGGCAGCTTTCTAACCCATGGGAATCTCAGACGATACGAAAGAGAGGTTGAACAGGCTAGTAATAGGGGTTGCAATAATTTTAGCAGATAATTTTAGAAAGAGAGGGTCCAGATTGTCTAGCCCGGGTGTTTTGTAGGGGTCCAGATTTTGCAGCTCTTTCAGAACATCAGCTATCTGGATTTGGGTGAAGGAGAAGTGGGGAAGGTTTGGGCGAGTTATGTGGGGAGCGCAGGGCTGTTGACCGGGGTAGGGGTAGCCAGGTGGAAAGCCCAGCCAGCCATAGAAAAATGCTTTTTGAAATTCTCAATTATTGTGGATTTATCAGTAGTGACAGTGTTTACTAGCCTCAGTGCAGTGGGCAGCTGGGAGGAGGTGTTCTTATTCTCCATGGACTTTAGTGTCCCAGAACGTTTTTGAGTTTGTACTACAGGATGCAAATTTCTGTTTGAAAAAGCTAGCCTTAGCTTTCCTTAACTGCCAGTGTATATTGGTTCCTAACATCCCTGAAAAGTTGCATATCACAGGGGCTATTCTATGCTAATGCAGAACGCCAGGATGTTTTTGTGCTGGTCAAGGATAGACAGGTCTGGAGTGAACCAAGGGCTATATCTATTCCTAGTTCTACATTTTTTAAATGGAGCGTGCTTATTTAAGATGGTGAGGAAGGTACTTTTAAAGAATAACCAGCCATCCTCTACTGACGGGATGAGGTCAATGTCAGTCCAGGATACCCCAGCCAGGTCGATTAGAAAGACCTGTTTGCTGAAGTGTTTTAGGGAGCGTTGGACAGTGATGAGGGGTTGTCGTTTGACCGCAGGTCCATTACGGATGCAGGCAATGAGGCTGAGATCTTTGTTGAAAACAGCAGAGTTGTATTTGGAGGGTGAGTTAGTTAGGATGATATCTATGAGGGTGCCCGTGTTTACGGATTTGGGGTTGTACCTGGTAGGCTAATTGATCATTTGTGTGAGATTGAGGGCATCAAGCTTAGATTGTAGGATGGCCGGGGTGTTAAGCATGTCCCAGTTTAGGTCACCTAGCAGCACGAGCTCAGAAGATAGATGGGGAGCAATCAATTCACATATGGTGTCCAGGGCACAGCTGGGGGCAGAGGGTGGTCTATAGCAAGCGGCAACGGTGAGAGACTTGTTTCTGGAAAGGTGCATTTTTAGAAGTAGAAACTTTAATTGTTTTGGTAAAGACCTGGATAATAAGACAGAACTCTGCAGTAGCAGAGTCTGCAACACTGCCCCCTTTGGCAGTTCTATCTTGGCGGAAAATGTTAGAGATGGAAATTTCAGGGTTTTTGGTGGTTTTCTTAAGCCAGGACTCAGACACGGCTAAGACATCTGGGTTGGCAGAGTGTGCTAAAACAGTGAATAAAGCAAACTTAAGGAGTAGTCTTCTAATGTTAACATGTATGAAACCAAGGCTTTTACAGTTACAGAAGTCAACAAATGAGAGCACCTGAGAGCTAGTAGAGAGCACCTGAGAGCTAGTAGAGCTAGGCACTGCAGGTCCTGGATTAGCCTCTACATCACCAGAGGAACAGAGGAGAAGTAGGATAAGGGTACGGCTAAGGCTATAGGAACTGGCCGTCTAGCATGTTTGGAACAGAGCAAAGGGAGCAGGTTTCTGGGCACGATAGCATAGATTCAAGGCATAATGTACAGACAAATGCATGGTAGGAGGAGAGGACATTGGAGGTAAACCTAGGCATTGAGTAATGAAGAGAGAGATATAGTCTCTAGAGATGTTTAAACCAGGTGATGTCACCTCATATGTGGGAGGTGGAACAGCATGGTTGGTTAAGGCATATTGAGCAGGGCTAGAGGCTCTACAGTGAAATGAGAGAGTAATCACTAACCAGGACAGTAATGGACAAGGTGTATTGATATTTGGGAGAGGCATGCATCGCCAAGTGATCGTATGGATCCAGTGAGTGGTTCGGCTGGCTGGGGACACAGCGATTCAGACAGTTAGCAGGTCGGGGCTAGCAAGCTAGCAGTTAACAGGCCGGGGCTAGCAAGCTAGCATAAGGGCCTTAGAGGGACGTCGTGATGGGGAAAGTCTGTTTTTGCCTCCTCGTGCGGTGACGTTGATAGACCAGTCGTGAAATTAGTAGGGTTCCAAGTAGCAGAGGGGTCCAAGTCCAATTGGAAAATGGGTATAGTGGTCCAAGAAACTGGCCGATGGATCAGCTAACAGTCCAATTAGCAGAATGGGCCTTCAGGAGACGTCGGGCATGAGGGGCCTGTTGGAATCCTCGGGCAGATTACGTCGGTATTCCAGTCGTGAAGGATCGGCGGGGTTCCATGCCCTGTACCGGTAAAAGAAGGGGACCGGATATTGTAGCCGTGGAGTGGGCATCAGGAGTAGCCCAGGAGCCCTAGCCGGGAGATGGGTCTAGCATTAGCCAAGAGTAGACAACCCGGGTTGCGGTTAGCTAGCTGCCATGATCCAGATGAAAAGGTTCAGAGTTTGAGGTTGGAATCCGGGGATATGGATTGAAAAATAGGTTGGGTATGCTCTGGTTTGAAACGCGTTGTACGAACTGAAGAGAGCTTTCTGTGCTCAAGGTTAGCTGACTGATAGTGGTTAGCTAGATAGCTTCAGTTGATGTATTCCAGTTTGGAGGTAAATAGAAATACTTTAGGGGGAAAAAACAAAATCCACACCACATTGGGTGAGGCGGGTTGCAGGAGATTATTTTGAAGTTGAGGTTTAGGATAAATATTAAAAATAATGTGAAGGAAAAGAGATAAAAATATATATATACATGGGACGAGACAAGACAAAGATGTCTGACTGCTACGCTATCTTGGAAATCTTATGTGTATGCCATGTTTCAATGATAGGCCATGTTAAAATAAAGTACATACATAGGGGATATTTAAGTGTCTGAAAGGATGGCACAGAGATTTTTAAAAATCAAGGCAACTCAATTATAAAAGCCCTTACCTTGAACTACACATTATTTTTATTTTTTACATTGTTGTGTGTCCCACTAGGCTATAAATAGGAGCTAAGTGCAATTTTTTGTTCACTCTGAGGAAGACCCTTTGGAAGTTTTTCTTGGTAAGCCCTTTTGTTGGATTTTCATAATTGAACTCTATACATTGTATCACTTTTCTTTATAAGCTTTGACTTTTTCTTCTCTCACAAACATTTAGCATGTATGAACAATACTGAGACAACAGGCTCTTGATCAATCTTACCATTTTGTATGGCTTGTTTTTTTATACATCATGTTGGGTGTCATTTGAGTTTATATTTTTCTTGTTATATCCGGCGCCGACAGAGATGGCCGCCTCGCTTCGCGTTCCTAGGAAACTATGCAGTTTTTTTTACGTGTTATTTCTTACATTAGTACCCCAGGTCATCTTAGGTTTCATTAAATACAGCGTCAACTCACCATCAGTACGACCAAGAATATGACTTTCGCGAAGCGGATCCTGTGTTCTGCCTTTCATATCCATCATAGTATGTAACCTCATATCTATGAAATCCTGCAATGTTTATTTAGGTCAAACCACACATTTAGTGAAGCCCACATTTGTGGGCCCAGGGCTGACAATGGCATAGCCATATAAGCTGGTTTCTATTCTTATTAACTCAAATAGATCTTCAATCATCAGTGTCATTTTAGCTATAGAGTCAATCAGAGAGACTAAGGGATGGGTCTGTCTTTACTGGCCACAGGGACCCTGATAATATCTCAGGTCAAAAAAAGTCTACCTGATCTATCCTAAATAGTCTTGGTATTACAGTTTTACTGCAGTTTTTTTTTCAATCACTTTGTTGCAATTTTCACCACTGTTGTGCTGCGCCATTATTTGCCGGTTTGTGGCCTGCCTGCTAGCTTGCAAAATTCTTGTTCTTCTCCTTTGACACCTCAACAACGAGCTGTTTTCCCCCACAGGACTGCCACTGACTGGATGTTTTTCTGTTTGTCGCACCATTCTCGGTAAATCCTACTGTTATGTGTGAAAAGCTCAGAAGGCCGTCCGTTTCTGAGATAGGTCACTGGTTAAGCCCATTCTAATGTTCAATCGAACAGTAACTTGATGCCTGTCTGCCTGCCTGCCTTACTCACTTTCTGTAGGAGCTAACCATTTTTGTGAACAGGGTTCTGTATCTAATTAACTGGCCAAAGAGTGTATAGTTTGATAACTGCCACAATAAAACCTATATCAGATTATTTTTTTCTACGAACAGTATGCACTGTATAAGGACACTGAAATTGTAAGACAGTTTTTTTTCAACATGCTTCAAACTTTACATTGGATACAAACATACAATTGGTTTACAGTAAACTTGAAAAAGTGTGTCCTTTTTCAAGTTTTTTTAAAATTACATTTATAGCAGTCAATACAAACTGAAAACCATTAGCATATAAAATATGAATGGATAAGAGCAACAAAATACAAACAATAAGAGTACAAGTCTTTAAATCGATAATGTCCTGCTGTCCTAAAGGAACTCATGGGATTGGTGACCTAATGTACCGTTCAGTTCTAGACTTAGTCGAGTCAGTTTGTTTTGGCTGCGGGTGTTCCTGCTTGTCACTGTGAATTGGGCAGGGGGTAGCTAGTCTGAATTTAGATTTTAGGACGCGAAGTCTGTGCAGAGTTGTGTCCGTCTTGAAGCCGTGTTAGGGACAGGGTCTTAAGTGCCTCAGTATAACTGAAGTATCCTCCTAGGATGGTGTGGTAGATTTCCTGTGAAGGTCCCTGATAGGATCTTGCACTTGTCAGGGTTCAGTGTCGTGCTGTGGTGTGCTGATGTTTGTTGTTGTGCAAGTGTGGACCAGATTTAGTTCTTCGACATATTTCCTCCAGGTGTCAACATCCCGAGAGCATCCAGAAGACTTCCTTGAGCCACGCCCCCACCAGCTCCTGACAGTCTGAGAAGCTGTCTTGGTAGAGTTCATACTGGTACATAGCTAAATACTATATGGATAATGGTATTTGCCCTCTATTATTCCTTCTATCAACACTTAAAAAATATTTGTTTTGAGTAGTATATCATATGTTTTTTGCTATTGGATTAAGTGTTAGGCTCACCGTTTAGTACTTTTAACTATCATTATCTGATGTATTGGTGACTAAGTGAAATGTTGTCATTGTATTTCGCATAAAACTTTGTATGAATAACTCGGGGGTTAAAGATGTGTTCAACTGCTCAATGCTCAATCAAAGGTCCTGAACATAAGACAGAGGGCATTACAAGTGTTATCAGTTTAGACTTTGGTACTAAGTTTTAGAAAATACACCACTTACACCTGAAATGTGCCAAAGTGATATTTGGCAAACCGTAATCTGGCATTTTATGGCGGTTTTGGAGCAGTGGCTTCTTCATTACTGAGCGGCCTTTCAGGATGTGTCGATATAGGACTAGTTTTACTGTGGATATAGATACTTTTGTACCTGTTTCCTCCAGAATCTTCACAAGGTCCTTTGCTGTTGTTCTAGGATTGATTTGCACTTTTCGCACCAAAGTACGTTCATCTCTCGGAGACTGAACGCGTCTCCTTCCTGAGCGGTATGACGGCTGCGTGGTCCCATGGTGTTTATACTTGTGTACTATTGTTTGTACAGATGAACGTGGTACATTCAGGGATTTGGAAATTGCTCCCAAGGATGAACCAGACTTGTGGAGGTCTACAATTTGTTTTCTGAGGTCTTGGCTGATTTCTTTTGATTTTCCCATGATGTCAAACAGAGGCACTGAGTTTAAAGGTAGGCCTTGAAATACATCCACAGGTACACCTCCAATTGACTCAAAAGATGCCAATTAGCCTTTCAGAAACTTCTAAAGCCATGACATAATTTTCTGGAATTTTCCAAGCTGTTTAAAGTGTATGTAAACGTCTGACCCACTGGAATAATCTGTCTGTAAACAATTGTTGGAAATATTACTTGTCATGCACAAAGTAGATGTCCTAACCAACTTGCCAAAACTATCGTTTGTTAACGAGACATTTGAAAAAGTGGTTGAATAACAAGTTTTAATGACTCCAACATAAGTGTATGTAAACTTCCGACTTCCACTGTAGCTGTTACCCAAACAAGCCATTCTACACCTACCTACACTATTGATAACATGGACTAAACTAAATGTTTGCCCTTGTTTTCGTGCTAGAATAACTAAGTTACCTAATCATTACTGGAAGAATGTCTAAATGGACATTTTATCAGGTGTCTCTCTGTTTCGGTCTCATGCGGGAATTGTTTGCGCTGCATGTGTGCCAAGAATGAGCAGGGAAGAATAGCTAAGTTAATCTCCGATGTTGTAGTGTACACATCTCCAACCTGCAACTTCCTGGAGGTTATGTAAGCTTCATTGATGTGCATAATTTACTCACCACACACTTTGTTTTACAGCAACTTTACAGGAGTTTTGTTTTACACATTCTTCCTTTTGTGCATGTTTGACTTAACATAACTGTTTCTTCATGCTCTCCAATGTGGTCCTATGCACAGCACAACTCTGAAGACGACGGGTCAGAAGATTTGTGTGGACCCCACCCAACCCTCGGCCAAAAGAACTTTGAAGGGATTGCAGTTATCGTCAGACTCCACTTGAGTAAACGTAATTTCAATGCATCCTCCTGAATGATGCTATGCTGAAAAAGTTGTACTTTATGACACAGTATTTCCACAGCAGACAGTTGTAAGTAAATGGTGCTGCTTATCAAAGAGCTAAATGTATCAGCCTTTTGACATTTCATATCTGATAAAGATGTTTGATAAGTAATGACTCATTCTTTCCACCCTGGAAATGTTTGTATGATTTCTGCTAACTGGGCAACTAAACCACTGAGTGAAATCAAAAATGTTACATTTTGAAGACAGCTTAAAGTGATTGCAAATAAACTGCTCAGTGCGCTCTCTACCACCAATCTTGAGTACGTTATTTCCTTCATGACAACTATAATATAACCTGGTGTTGTAAATACAAATACAACTAAAACTACTTATAATACATATGGTTTTCCTCTGTGGACAGTTAGTGATTTGACTGATCAGAGACCTTTGCAGAATGGTCACTCATAGGGTGAATAGTTTCCTTTACAATGTCGCCATCTACTGAACATCAGAGGATAGTTGATTCTCTTATAAGAAGCTGGTTGTTTGCCATAGTTTTTGGAATAGCTTACATAAGTCTTGAAGTTATTTTATTTAACCAGGCAAGTGGGTTAAGAACAAATTCTTATTTGCAATGATGGCCTACACCGGCCAAACCAATTCCTATGGGACACCCAATCATGGCCAGTTGTGATAAAGCCTGGAATCAAACCAGAGTGTC
Organism: Oncorhynchus masou masou; assembly: GCF_036934945.1. NCBI lineage: Eukaryota > Metazoa > Chordata > Actinopteri > Salmoniformes > Salmonidae > Oncorhynchus > Oncorhynchus masou. The sequence goes on along the minus strand of NC_088234.1, from coordinate 31,187,417 downwards.
TGTAGTGACGCCTCTAGCACTAAGATACAATGCCTTAGACCGCTGCGCTACTCGGGAGCCGGAGGAATCAGTCGGGGCAACTTCGGTTTTAGAGGGGGAGGGGCATAACCTGGCAGTGGGCCTGGGGGTCCTCAGAATTGTTTTGGGCATCTAAATATCATTTCCTGCAGTTCTACTGGGGCTGTCTCCGGCAACAACAATAAAATCTTGTTGACCAAGAGTATCAATTGGTCAATTTTTAAACATGTATTTTTCCAAGATCTACGTTATATGTACTGACCTAGTCTGATGCTTTAAGCACGCTGTTTGATTAAATAAGACACAAATGACTCAAGAGGGATCAAGACCCTTCTGCCATTAAGCTCCTGAAGTTGCCTGTAATAGCCTACACCAGCAACCTTCTCCATTTGGAGTGCCAATGTAGCTTACAATTTCTACCAATCTGCCCTTGTTATGATTTTCATATGCACATTTGTGGAAGTTTAATTTATAGTCTCAAAATCATTGTCTGTGGTTGTTCTATAGTCAAATTATACAAATCTAATAGTAACTTTTGCCATCTAAAAATAGCCTACATAAAGCCAACACAAACATTGCAGCCTGCAGGTCAAAAATATCCTTTAAAAAAAAAATCACATTGGCTACATTGGTCACATGAACTTCACACTAGCAACGTTGTATGAAATATTCTGGGCCCTCAGTTTCCTACACCAGTGAGCTCAGGACAGACACAGCTGTAGGCTATTTGTGCAAGGGATACGAATTAATCAGTTATTTTATTAAGTGTCCACTGGATCAGAGCATTACATTTTTCGCTTTCATGCTGAGTGGTTATCAAGAAGAGAGCTGGAACTATTGTTCAAATACTATACATTGAGGAACTATCATTCTGAATTGAGTCTAAAAACAGTTTGTTTACTTGCTGTTTGAGGTGAAGAAATATTACACAGAGAAGCTCCACAGCTCATTCATTAGTGGTGGAGAGTCAAAGCAATCAGACATCCCCAACTGGGCACATTTATAGAACTAAATGTGTGTGACAGCCAAGTAGACTAGTCTTACTTCTATATGCACATCCTTACTCAAAATTGACAGGAGCATTTCAAACAAAAGACAAATCAATAAATTAAAACTCATGAATGCAATAAAAAAAAAAACAAGTTTCTCACAAGTGTAGCATAGGTTGTGAGTTTTGCAAAACACATGTCCAAGCCGACAATGAGAACAGTAAATGACTAATAATACAATTTTGAATGCATTAACCAAACAAACTCTGGTGTAACGTGTACGCTGGGAGTCGGGAAGCAAGTACAGGACTGCAAATTAAATCAATAGAACAAAACAAGAAAAGCGTACAGGCATGAAACAGTCAACAACACCTGAGGAAAGAACCAAAGGGAGTGACAGATATAGGGGAGGTAAGAACCTGTCAAGCCAGCTGAGGCATGGAAGCCTGACGAAACAGCTGAGGCATCGCCGAGAGCTTAGGCAATGGAAGACTGATGAGCCAACCGAGGCTTGAGAACCTGTCGAGCCAGCTGAGGCATCCCCGGTTGCTTTGGCAGCAGCTCTCGGACCCCGACGTCACCAGTAAAAATAAATCCCTGTTGCTTCCCCTTGGTGAGGAATTATTCTGTAACGTGTACACTGGGAGTCAGAAAGCAAGTACAACGCCAAGAACCACAAAATAGACATGATACAGAAAACTGAGTCAATAACACCTGTGGAAATAACCAAAGGGAGTGATAGATATAAGGGAGGTAATCGGGAAGGTGATGGAGTCCAGATGAGTGTCATGAGGCACAGGTGCGCGTAACGATGGTGGCAGGTGTGCGTAATGATGAGACAACTGGCGACAACGAGAGGAGGAGCGGAAGTAGATATCACAATTGGAGATTAGAAATGATAGGAATTACAGACAAATGTAGGCTACTACTGGTGATATATGTAATGGGGAATTGATAGACACAGCAAAAAAATACACACAATAAAGGGAAACAATGAATACCCACGAAATGGTGGGAGAGAATGCATTCTGGAGAGAAAAGTGCCTTGTGCATCTGAGCCACAATCCCCATATTCCAGTATCAACATTTCCAAGCAAACAAAAACAGGGAAAAGGGAGAATCTGTAGACATGCTGATAAAAGAAGACACTGACAGAATTCAGCCCGCCTTCACAAGATCATAACATGCAAATATGTCCCCTTTTGTGTTTTACATGATATTCAGTTTCACTGGCATAATAGTATGCTCTGTGGATGGTCTTAAACTGCAGTAATTTAATAACTGCAGTAATTTAATTTAATTTTTTCAGAAATCTGAAATTATATGAACATGACTGGGTATTCAAACATGTACATTTACAGTGCATTCGGAAAGAATTCAGACCCCTTGACTTTTTCCACATTTTGTTGCTCTTGCCAGCATACTTTGGGTCCAACATGTACGCTGCGGCGTGTATGGGCTTCAAGCAGAAGTTTTCGAGCTTTTTGATGTATTTCAAAACCGCAGTTTCCTCTGCTTGGAGCAATAGTGAAGTGGGCAGGGCAGTACGGATTTCTTCTCTTACATCTGCAAGCAGAGTCTGAACATCAGACAGGATGGCATTGTCTCAATCCGTGCAATGGCTACTGCTATAAGTTTCAGGAGTTTCAGGCTGCTTTACCACTGTCTCCCAAAATACATCATCCAGGAGGATCCTCATGATGGGGCTGTCCATATTGTCAGACTGTGATATGGCCATTTCTTGGAGAGGCTCCTTCCCCTCCAGGAGATTGTCAAATATGATGACAACACCACCCCAACGGGTGTTGCTGGGCAGCTTCAATGTGGTGCTCTTATTCTTCTCCACACATCAGATAGTGCCCATGGCATTTTCCTGTAAAGATTTTTGTTGTTGTAAAAAAAGCAAATACAATTGCATGTACAGATAAATAGTTAAGTAGTTAGATTAAACAACTCCTTTATAAGATACATGTTTTTAAAATTAAACATGTATGGAAACAGGTAAATTAACACTCCTCAGTTAGCAGAAACACATGGTAGCAAAAACTAATTAGCAGAAATTGTTAACAAGTTACAAATTATTTAAATACACTTTGATGTAGACTACAATTTACTAGTTAACAAAAAATAATGTATGTCTTATTCAAATATATTCACCCCACCCAGTATTGTATTAAAAACTTAACAGAAAGCATGTAGTCCTTGGCTTCTGAGCCAAGTGTAGTAGTGTGGGCTCAATAGCATCTCATTAGTTTGCAAGATCTTGAGAATCAGCTGTACACATGATGGAAGAGTGCACTGCACATGTGATGGAAGAGTGCACTGTGCATGCAGAGGTTTGCAATTCCATTGAATTCGGGAGTTTGCACAAGACCTACATTGCCTTATGGAAAAGGTTCACTGTTATGCAGGCTTTTTTGATGAATTTGCAAAGTTTCCATTGCCTTAATGGGGTGGCAGGGATAGTTTAAGCGTTGGACTAAAATATGCCACAAGACCTATAATTACAAATCTGTATTTATCCCACAAAAGGCAGTTCACTGTTTATAAGCTAATTTTTTGATGAATGGAAGCAAAATTTCCAAAATTCCAGCCTTAACTTCCCATGGGGCGGCTAGGGTAGCCTAGTGGTTAGTGGCAGCGTTGGAGGAAAGTAACTGGAAGGTTGCAAGTTCAAACCCCTGAGCTGACAAGGTACAAATCTGTATTTCTGCCCAAACAACCCAAACATCTCTTGAGAGACCTGAAAATAGCTGTGCAGCGATGCTTCCCATCCAAACTGACAGAGCTTGAGAGGTTCTACAGAGAAGAATGGGAGAAACTCCCCAAATACAGGTGTGCCAAGCTTGTAGCATCATGCCCAAGAAGACTCAAGGCTGTAATTACTGCCAAATGTGCTTCAACAAAGTACTAAGTAAATAGGATATTTCCATTTTTTTAATACAATTGCAAAAATGTATTAAAACCTGTTTTTGCCTTGTCATTATGGGGCATTGTGTGAAGATTGATGAGGGGAAAAAATGATTTAATCAATTTTAGAATAAGGCTGTAACGTAACAAAATGGGGAAAAGGTCAAGGGGTCTGACCACTTTCCGAATGCACTGTATACATTATATGATCCCATAATAGAATCAAAGGTTGAATAATTAAAATGACCATCATTCCCAGATCCCAAACTGTAGACCTACCCATCAACTCAAGTTGAAACTTTGTATCCATTCACTGATTGTTATAATATACTGAAAAGTTCACCTGAGCTCCTTACACTGGTCTTCCTTGGCTGTCTGACACAGCTGGGACACCTGTCACCATCTGATCTGGCTAAGACTTGATGAGCATAGTATTGTATACTGACTGTGCACCATGGCAGTGTAGTCTGTAGAACTATTTATAGAGAATAAAATAGAGAATTAGCTAGGGAAACTGACAGATCAATAACGTTACATTACTATACTGACTCTAATAAAAACTCATTGTGCTTTCAAAAACGTCTGAATATCAGTCTTCAATCATTTGGCAGCTGATTTCATCGTTTGATTCATGTCTAGCATTATTGAGGCAAAAATAATAGCTAAAGTTAGTAAGCTAGCTAGCTGACGTTAGCCAACTTTTGGCTAGCTCTAATGGTACATCAACTGACGAAAACTAGCCAAGTGAATTTACTTCTGTTGAAATTGGACAAAAAGGCTACAAAACATTTCCATACACACAACAGCTGTTAAGATACAGCTAGCTACCTGACAGATAGAGAGACTAAAGATGAACTGGCTGTGGTAGCTACTAGCTAGCTAGCTCATTCTCTTCAGACAGAACTTCACTGTAGAGGGGATGAAACATTACTGTAACTAACATTACATGTCATTTACACTACTTTTTTTTTTACCTTTATTTTACTAGGCAAGTCAGTTAAGAACAAATTCTTATTTTCAATGACAGCCTAGGAACAGTGGGCTAACTGCCTGTTCAGGGGCAGAAATACAGATTTGTACCTTGTCAGCTCAGGGGTTTGAACTTGCAAACTTCCAGTTACTAGTCCAACACTCTAACCACTAGGCAACCCTGCTGCCCCAGCTCAGCACTGGAAATAAATGTTTTTTGTGTGTAGTCAAACAGCAGTTACCTTGCCAGCTACATCAGTCAAATAAAGAGTATATTGTTTCTGTTCAGCTTGCTTTTACAACTCAGAGAAAAAGCTCACCATGCATAGAGACAGCAGCACTGTACCTTTCAGACTTCACACAGCCTGTCCGCACGCTCTGTCGGGTCCAAGTGGTCCTTTATTCAGCCATCTGAAACCGCCAAACAGCCTACCTGAGGGCTCTGAGGCGTCCGCATGGTCCTAAAGCACACCGATACCGCTTTTAGTATCACAGTGCATTAATAAAACTGGGAGGACAAAAATGCAATTTTAGAATGTGGGGGTGGGGGTCATGTCCACCCGTCCCCAATGAAAGTTCCACCCCTGGATGCAATGGTGTCTTTCACTAATTAGGTGACTGAAAGCATTTCATATTCAGAATCATTGAGCTTCACTAATCACACTGTACATATCAAAGCTGAGGTTGTAGCCTATTATGGTCTTTTGAGAAATAATAAAATAAGGACATGTAGAATAAACTGAACATTTATTATCAATGTGAAAACATAACGCATAAATGTATTTATGAACATGCAAGTAATTTTGCATGACAAATATTCCTTTATCACAACAATTGTGTTTGATTACATTCTTTCATTCCTGTGTGTGTCAGTGTGTGTGTGTGCTTATTCGTTAGCGTGTCTTCCCGTGTATCCTCTCCTCTCCCTCACTGCGCTGTATGTTTGGTGTGCTCCAGTTTCTCCTTCACCCCGGAACACTTCAGTAAGAGCTCGGCGTACCTCTCCTCTAGGCCGTCTGAGGCATGCACCTTCTCCTCAAAGTCCCTCAGAAGGGTATCGTTGCCCAGCAGGCCAGGTTGTCCATGCAGAGGCCGTCCCTGGCCTACTTGGTCTTGGTCAGCACGTCCTGGCCACCACCGCCTCCACGTCGGCCTGGTTCTCCATCTGCACAGACTGGAGCTTCTCCTTCACGTGGGCCAGTACCTGGACAGTGCTGGTGATCTTCTTGCACACGTTGCGCTCCTCTATCTTCTCGTTATTGTATGCCTGGTTCATCTGCTCGAAGTCGATGAGGTGCAGGTCCTCGACAAACTCCTCCTTGCAATCCACCTGCTCCTGGCTCTGCTGCCGCAGCTCCTCGGCCTGCTGCTTGTCCGCCTCCAAGTCACGCCGGTGCTACCACTTCAGGTCCTCCATGATGGCTATTTACTTCTGGTAGCGCTGCTCCTGGTCAGACACGGCCTTCTCCTACTTAGGATGTGCGTCGTAACCCGTCTTCTTGCGGACATACTCCACCCGCTTGATCCGGAGCTGACCTCTGACCTGGCTCTGTTTCTCCTTCTCCCCCTGCAGCTCTATGAAGAAGTTCATGTAGTCTTCGTAGTCGATGCTGGGGCCTTACTCTTCTTCAACCTGAACAGGACTGCGGGCACTCCCTCTCGTGGGTCCCTGGGCCTCGTTTGGCCGGTCCATTTTCATCATCGTCGTTATCGTCGCCATTTTTGAGTGTAAAACGCCACTCGCGGGAGAGAGGCTTCATCTCCGGGCCCTTTCCCTCTTCAAATGTCTAGCTCGTGGGTAGGTTTGCTTATGTGGGTGACTCATCTCCAGCACCTGGCTCAAATGCAGCTGAGTTCCCTCCCTCTGTCTCAGTGTAACTGATGTGAAATGGCTCGCTAGTTATTAAATCAAATCAAATTTTATTTGTCACATACACATGGTTAGCAGATGCTAATGCGAGTGTAGCGAAATGCTTGTGCTTCTAGTTCCGACAATGCAGTACCTAGTTAGCGGTGCGCGCTAGTAACGTGTCAATCGGTGACATTCAATTGGTGCCCTGCAAGGGCAGGGGCTTTTGTGTGGCGATAGGTAATGATGCTTTGCAAGTGACTGTTGTCAATGTGTGCAGAGGTTCCCTGGTTCAAGCCCAGGTTGGGGCAAGGAGAGCAATGGAAGTAACATCAGTTGAGGTGCAATCTGTTTCCTGTTCAGGTGAGGCTTTATCAGACTCCACTAACCCCTCATCTGCAGGGGTATCAGCTTTATTCTTACTGTCATCAACATTAGGGGATTTGACCTCCTCCAAGGGCTCTACAGCTTGTGTCTTCTGGAGTTGTTCATTGTTCCTCAGCTCTGTGTTTTCAGGGCTATATGATTGGAACAAGGGTCATTGTATTGTTGCTCTGCCTCTGCATCCATGGGAATGTAGTATTCCTGACAAAACAAAAGCTAGAAAATCACATAAGTATGTCAATGAACTGAGCATGTAAGCCAATCACAGGCGTTTGCGCCAAGCGTATCAATATTAATGAGACGCAGTTGTGAGACTTCAGTACGCATGCCCTCCCCGCGCGACACTGCTGCTTCCAACAACAAGCAAGAAGCCAGCAACATGGCCGACCTAGGAAAGAAGTACTGCGTAAACTGCCTTGCAGACGTTACGAATCTGAGACTTCGCTGTACTGACTGCCCAGATATCGAACTGTGTCCGGAATGCTTCTCCGCGGGTGCAGAAATCGGTAATCATCGGCGATGGCACGGTTATCAGCAAGTCGACGGCGGGCGCTTCACACTCTGGGGTCCCGAAGCGGAGGGAGGATGGACTAGCAGGGAAGAGCAGTCGCTACTCGATGCGATCGAGCAATATGGCTTTGGAAACTGGGTATTTCAATTTATAGCCTACTTTTCTCATAGCTAGCTAGCTAGAATACAAACACAGGCATAACATGTTATAGGTTAAATGTGAATTAATAAACTTAGACTGTGTTATTTTTCATGAGTATCTCCGAATACACTGGACAATACATTGGACAACTTCAGACTGACAGCCATGTCCTGTCGAGAGTTGGCAATATCGATGCAACTCTGCAAGCCTTGAAATCCACCTTGTTTTTGTCCTGATTACAACTAGCTAGCAAAATTGTTATAGTGCATATATATATGTGCAAACCCGCACTGCATTATGAAAACGTTTAGTTTAATGTAGGCTAGTCATCTATTAAAAGGTTGTATGTATCGCCTATCAACAGATTTCAACACACGTATGGTAATAGTGTATAGCAATGCATGCAGTGTCTGTCTGTCTAGATGCTTGCAGTGATGTATTCCTATATGTGTAACTATCTGCATTTTATGAGGGAGAAAAAAAAGCATCCCCCCCCCAAGTAACACTCTGCCCTGTGTGTGTGTTGTCTTTCAGGAGGACATGGCCACTCATGTGGGGGCGTCTCGGACCCCCCAGGAAGTCATGGACCACTACGTCAGAATGTACATTCACGGAAACCTGGGCAAGGCCTGTGTCCCCGAAAGTATCCCCAACCGGGTAACGGACCACACCTGCCCCAGCGGTGCCCCCCTGTCCCCCAGCCTCACCACCCCCCTGCCCCCGCTGGACGTGACCCTGGGCGAGCAGCAGCAGCTGGGCTACATGCCCCTTCGCGACGACTACGAAATCGAGTATGACCAGGAGGCAGAGAAGCTTATCAGCGGCCTCTCGGTCAACTACGACGATGAAGACGTGGAGATTGAAATGAAGCGGGCGCACGTGGACATGTACGTGCGCAAGCTGCGGGAGCGTCAGCGCCGCAAGAATGTGGCCCGCGACTACAACCTGGTGCCTGTCTTCCTTGGGCGAGATAAGAAGGACAAGGAGAAGCCAGGCACGCTGGGAGTTGTAGGTGGCGGGGGTAGTGTTGGCGCCGTCGGAGTGGGAGGAGGAGTAGTGGGGACCCTTCTGATGCTGACCAATCCCATTGTGACGCCGGGAGCTGCAGCCGTTCCTACAGTGCCAAAGCGTAAGATCACCAAGGAGGAGAAGGAGCAGCGGGTCAAGTTACGGGGGATGTGCCAGTTTATGGCTCTGCGGGAGTTTGAGGACTTCTTTGACAACATGCACAAGGAGCGCGTGCTGCGCGTCAAGGTACGAGAGCTGCAACGATACCGCCGCAACGGCATCGCACGACTGGACGAGTCGGCCGAGTATGAGTCGGCGCGGCACAAACGGGAGAAACGCAAGGAGAACAAGAGTGTGACTACCTCCAAAACAGGCCGAGGCGGCGGGCTCGGCACTGGGGGAGGAGGGGGAGGGCTTGGAGGAGGGGCGGGAGGTGGAGGAGTGGGCGGTGGCGCCATCAAAGAGGAGGGCAAGGAAGGCGAGTTTGCGGCCATTGAGAACCTGTCCGGCTTTGAACTGCTGTCAGACCGGGAGAAGGTGCTGTGTAACACGCTCAACCTCAGCCCCACGCGCTACCTGACCGTCAAGACCATCATCATCAAGGACCACCTTCAGAAGCGCCAGGGCATCACCTCCAAGAGCCGCCTGCCAGGCTACCTGGACAAGGTGCTCAAGAAACGCATCCTCAGCTTCCTCACAGAGAGCGGCTGGATATCCCGAGACATGTCCTAACAGTCCATCGGGTTTGTAGGAACTGGACAGTGTCCTAACAATGTGTGTATGGAGTTTGTGGGGACTGAGGATTACAGAAGGATCATGACTCTGTTCTCCGTTGGATTGTTGCGTCTCCGTGTGTCTTGTTAGAAACAATGTGAGATTTGCACTCGTAAGCTCCACATAGACCAAACTATTGGGTTTTACCACCTTTTGTCTCGTTTTGTCCAACGTCATCGACCACAGGACTGTTTGTGAATATGTACATTGCAAAGAATAAGGATTTCCACTTTCTTAAAAAAAAATAAAGTTTGGATACCATTTACAGGGGAGGGATGAACAGATATATATATATTTTTGCATTTGAATCCATATGAATGATAATGTATTTGTATGGGTAGATGATACAGGGTCTTTGTATTGAAACTCCAGTGACGGATCGCCTAATGCTGCTGGGCAAACCAGACAACACTGTTCTCAAAGTAGAAACTGTTACGTATAGTTTGCCTCCAGCTTCTTTGTAGCCTGGTCCCAAATGCGTTGGTGCTGTCTAGCCAACTCCTATGGTCATTGACCAGACAACACCAACAGATCTGGGACCAGGCTAGCTTCCTTCCTGTAGTTTTGGAGAGCACAAGTTAGTGCCTATTCAAACAGCAATACAGTCACACTGTGCTGGAACGCAGGGGGTATATCATCTTATTCTTCCCATGAAGAGATGAAGGCCGGCAAAGCATACAGGAGTCAGTATTTGGCAGCTAACGCTCTCGTAGAGTACTACAGTAATCCCCGTTTTGACTCTTGTCAAAACTTTGTGGCGGTCTAACTTAGGATGGCAGGCTCAGAATTTGGCACTATGAGAGGAATAGCCTAACTTCTCAACTATTCTGTTCCATCCCCTGCACGATTTCTGATTCTAGTAGGCTGTTCACTAAGATAAGAAAAATATCAACTTTTAAATGTTTATATGGGCATTAACCAATGACATGCGTACAAACCTTAAGCACAAATCAAAAATCTCTTGTTTGCCAAATGAGCATATAGGCTATCACTAGTTTTTTTTACTACCCTGTTCCATCACAGGTTTAAGTTTGCCAGTTTGGATGTTATGGTGTAAAACTGTATGATGGCCTGTCAGACTGATTTTTTTTAACCTCTTAATGAATATGTGGTGCATGGTTATTGTCTTCTTATCACCGGTTGCTTGCTGTTTTTGTTTGCAAGTGTGTCACTTATTCAAAGTCATATTTTTTTAAATGTTTTGAAGACCTGCTAGATTTGCTCCATCTAACTTCCTGGTTCATTGTTTTTTTTTTTTTTTATACAGTCACAGCATTCATATAGGCTACTGTACACATCACATGGCCTTGCAAGTACAACATCAAAGGGCAGGAATAATCTGGTAGAGTAAATGGACGACTGCCTCAGAAAAGCTTGGTTGCTTTTAGACATTGATGTTTTCCATTGACATCAAATGTGTTTGTTCCCAGCACAGGTACTTTGAAGTGTCCACTGGCACCTTATCTTTCTGACGTCCAGTTAGCCTGTTTTAACATGGACAAGGTGAACTACTGCAGGGATATAGATGTGGTTTGGGTGTAGAGAAACAGTGTTGAGGAGTATCAAGTTTGACGCTGGGAAGTAGATGTAATGATCGCAGACCAGCGGAGGCTGGTCGGAGGAGCCTGTCCTCCAATAGCTCCTCCCACCGGGCTCCTCTGTCACACATACAGGCCTTGGTGTTATCCCCACCATAGTATATTTTATCATACCACAGAAGTAATAAAAGCAATATTTTTTTTATTTATCCTTCCTCATAAGCTTGAAAGTATCCAGACACTGACAAGGCCCCTGGGTTCTCGCATCGCCGAGCTGAAGATTTCTATTTGTCGCAAAAACTGTCACGGTTTTACAATCAAAGACTAGATTAACTCCTTATCTGGTTTAAAGAGAAAACAACTGTTTTTGAACCATAACGGCATCATCTATGATTTCTTTTCACTTTCCTCTGCGGTGTTGAGGGCTTTTGTGCGTGTCGATCCCAGAGGTGGCAGGAGAGCGCCATTTAAATGTAAATGGCATTTTGAATGGGCATCGGTTGACGGGGAGAGTTGGAATACAAAAGTGGGGTTGAGGCTGCGAGAGCGAGGGGTGGGCGTAAGAAGTAGTGGTGTTCAAGCTCGATCTGTCAAAGCATAGATTTAGTTTTGTGCTGCTTCTTGTTCTATTTTCCTCCCTCCGCCTCTCCTCCGTCCATGTACTGACTCTTGGATCCTGGCGCTTTTTACTGATAGGGATTTTGCCATAAAACGAAAGCCCCATTCCTCACTTCTGTTTCTGCTGCAGGGAGCCAGTTGCCCTGTGTTTAGAGGTGGAGCTGGCTGGTCAGCCCAGTGTTATACTTATTAGAGAACATGAAATAATAATTTCTTATTGGACAAGGCCAGGTAGTCCCTCCCTGTTTCACCCTATTGTCTTCCATTTGGTGCCTACTGAATGAGACCCAGGCTATGGTAAGAAGTCAGCATGAGAGGTCAGAGTTCAGTCTAGGCGAGAACCTCTAAAGTTGACAGTGCCTATTATCAGTATAATTTAATTTCCTGTCAAAGCTAGTAGCTAACTACTTCAACCATTGTCATTATAAAAAGTTCAAAGACATTAATAAACACAGCCTGCTTCCCATAGCCTTGTTTAATAATCAGGGTGTGCCATTGCTGTGCCAAACCATTTTAGCTTTGGCACAGATTTCATGACCGAGGGAAACGCTGTTAAGCTAAAGCTTCCCATCAGTAGATGGCATTCTGAATTGTTTCAGCCTCTTTTTCTGTTATGTTCAAAAAATGTTGAAATTACACTTTTGTTGTTCTATGAAACATTACCATTTTATGAGCATACGGGAGTGTTTTGCATGTGAAGCCAAGTGTTTTAAATTATGTAAGTAGTACATTTTGGTTAAATGGCTTGATTAAAAATTATTTTCACTTGAATTGTTTTTAAACATCAAGACTTTATGAGGGCGGGGAGAAAGGTTTTATTTTATTTGTGGAATTTTTTGTAAAAACATTTTACCAAATGTACATGATGTTTTGTAAGAAATTGAAAATGAACATATTAACCTGTGAAATGTACAGTATTTTATTTCAGTTACTTTTTATAACAAATCTTAAATATGCGAGTGAGAACCATTCTAAGCCTTTTGCGTGTGTTGTCGTAGCATGCTGTTAAACTGTTCATGTGTATCAGTAGTATGCTTAGGAAGTCAAAGCATTTGTTGACAATTCAGTGGTTGAAAATGTTGAGGGGGAATGTTTGATGGCCCATTATTTGTGGTTGCACAGGACATAGTAGGTTTTGTATTAAAAGTGCAAATACTTTATACTTCTATGGCTTCCTTGGTTAACTTTTACAGCATCGGGTGTTGAGTATGTGGTAATATCGCTGATCGTTTGAGTGTTCTACATTTATGAAGTCTTCTACCTACAGGGTAAAAGTCAAATCGAAAGCAATAAAATCAGGGGACTTCTGATTCAAAGTAAATCTGTTTATTTAAATGCTGCTGTGGCACTCACTCAACAGGACAACTATAATGTTCAGATCAAATAGTTATTGGATAAAGTCAAATCGGTATTATGCCGTCTATCCTAGACCACCAAGTCAACATCTGCAAAGCAGTGATGTACAGTGAAGTCCGGAATGACTACGTCAGAGGTTCAACATCATGTTCATCTCAGGTGAATCTGTAATCAATTTGACCAGAGCATTTCTGTCTCATTTTGACAACCATAGTCAGTGTCCTACTGTACTATTGTAGCTGAACAATAATCAATTTGTCGAGACATCATTCCTGAAAATTAAGTATACAGTACATGTAAAAGTGTTCCTGGAAGCAATACTAAAACACCAATATACAGGGTTAAGTTGTGCCAAAGACAATCTTAAAGGAAAAATGTAATTTTAAATTCAATTGTATGAGAGTTGATAGTCATGACAACAGTTGTCTATAATCAATGAGATCCATTACATTCTCCCATCCATAACACAATAATTACAATGACTGGACAAAAGATTAATGGAATCTGACCCCGATGACAAATACGGCAGAAATAACTTGCATGAAACTGGTTCTGTGCTCTACATGCCATTACAAGTGTTACTTCTGTTAAAACACATTTACTCCCGGCATATACATGGGCTCTGTCCCAATTATCTACCCTTCTCCCAAAGTATAAACTTGCACACTCCCTGTCATGGATTTAAAGACAGTGTAAACTCTCTCCAACCAATGCTTATACCAATCCAAGGCTTTTCAATTCATGACGGGGAGTGAGCAAGTGCACACTTCCGGAGAAGGGTGGAGAGTCGATATGCACAGTCAAAACAGGCTGTGTGATGATGTCGTCCATGGTAACAATATCAGTTCGAGTTGGATTCCTGCCTCTGAGGCAACGTTAGGTGGTTGGGGAGGGGGCTCTGACCAGCCTGCTGTACCCAAGGCGATCCATCGCCCAGGCAACAACAACAACATCACGGTCACACTGAATCTCTTTTTTTAAGGGGCTTTGGCCACGCCTACCAGTGCCGGCCGGAGGGTGCGCCCATGAAGCTTGTAGCCCACCTTGGTTACAATGGCGACCGTGCCAGGCTCTTTACCCTCCACGGGGGCGTGAAATAGAGCCTCATGCTCATAGGGGTCAAACTTCTGCCCT